>NW_026562421.1:4355000-4382500 GCF_027474105.1 Poeciliopsis prolifica | reverse complement strand
CCTGTCTGAACCTGATTTGCTGATCTCGGGTCACATGTTCGGCCTGTCCTGCGTGAAGGAGAACTACTCAGAGATCAACGCCTCCAAGATCTCCCACACCAGCCACCTGCTGGCCCAGACGCACAGCCTGCACCAGGTCCTGAGCGGCCTGCAGCTCAAGATCAGCCTGCTGCAGTGAGTAGAGCAGTCAGCCCACCACCAGGAGGCGCACATGTACAGAAACTCAGCGTCCCTGTCTCGGTCTGCGCAGCGCTCCGTCCCACCCCGACCTGCAGCTGTGGAGATCGCCATGGCGACAGGAGGAGGCTCTGAGCCTGACGTCCGGCCAGCAGGACGAGCCGCCCATCTGCTACGTCAGCAGCGAGCACTGCTACCAGAAGCCAGAGGCATCATGGGAAGTGGCTGAGGAAAAGGTAGGAGAGGTCAGTCTGAAATAAACTTCACACTCTGAGGCGCCTGCAGACGGAGTCACTCCCCTTTAAGTTCTTCACGTTTTCTGAGACAGATCAACAGAGGAGATGAAAAATAACATTCTGCAGATTCTTTATTAAACCACCTAAGGCTTGGAGTGGCCTAGTCAAAGTCCAAATCTAAATCCAGCTCATAACCTGCAGCAAGACATTAAGATTGATTCTCCATCCAATTAGATTTTGGCCAAGTCAGAAGAGGAAAACGAGCAGACTTCAGCTGATTGATCATTTTATTGTGACATTTTTAAAACCAACCTGAAATCCCAGTAAAGAATCTTCGGTTCTAATTGTTGTTTCTGTTTGAAGCCTGAAGATCTGAGGAAACAACCTTCTCTGAGCATCATGGACGCCAACGCCGTGTGCCACTCAGACGCTCGCTTCTTCTTCAGCATCAAGCCGGAGAGCCACTCGGAGGACGCCGGCCACGCCCACAGACAGGCCGCCGTGTCTGTGGCTCAGTGTCGGCTCAACCTGCTGGAGCACGTGGAGGCGCTGCATCACCAGATCACCGCCAGGATGGACCTGATCGAGCGAGAGCTGGACGGTAAGACGCACAGATACAGGACAGCTTTTGAATGGATGAGGAGACTGAGAAAACGTTCTTGTTCTCCCTGCAGTTCTGGAGTCTTGGCTGGATCACTCTGGGGAGCTGGAGCCTCCGGATCCTTTGTCCCGCCTCCCGCAGCTGAAGCAGCGAATCAGGCGCCTGCTGAGCGACCTGTGTACGGTGCGGCGCCTGGCGGTCTGCCACTGAGCGACCGACAGCCGCAGGCGAGTGGAAACGTAACGCTCTGTGAGTCGGTTCTGCTGGAAGAACTTTTTTGTAAAAAGAGACTAAACCCAGAGCTGACCTCCATGACCTGTCCTCTGATTGGCTGGCTGCTCCGGTTACAGACGCACCTCCGAACATGAACACAGATCATTTTATAACTCAGATTTTGTAATTGCACTAATGTTAATACCAACTGTATTTTTTTCTGTTTTGTAATCTTAAAAGAAAAAAACACAATGATGAGTTTTAAAGTTTGTTGGAACCACAAAGTTTTTTTTTTTCTTCCCAGCAGCAGAGTTTCATTTTCATCCCCAGAAGCTTCATTTGTTCAGCTGTAAACAGATGTCTGCAGAATACCTGGGAGTGCCTGCAGGGGGCGCCTCCTTTCTTCTTCTATGGTTTTAGGTTTATGTTTTAACGGCTGTTTTGAATAAGAACTGGGCTCAGCAGATCTGGGCCAGAATCAGCAGATGGTCCCACTGTGTGTTTACTGGCTTACCAGTAAACAAACGAGCCACAGCCACTGACCCACTGGTCCCACTGGTCTCTCTGGTCCCACTGGTCTCTCTGGTCTCTGGTCCCAGGTCTCTCTGGTCCCTCAGGTCCCACAGGTCCGGGATGAGCGGGGCGGCTCGGCGCACAGCTTTGACGTCAGTTTAATTGAGATGTTTTGTAGAATAAACCAGATTAAACTCCTGATGGATCAGGACAGATTTATTTCTGAGATTCTGGCTCGGTTCCACTGGAGGACAGATGTAGGATCATCTGAGCTCAATCGTTCCGTCTGATATGTGATGACAGCAGAATTGATCCAACCCTTTTGGTCTCGGATCTCCTCTGTGATCCATTGGTCGGGTCTGGTTCAACAGTTCTGCAGACTTCCTGAAGTTTCCTCTGAAAAGCTGCTGTTTTACTTCCAGTCCCTGATTGTTCCAGCTTTATTAGAGTTAGCACTGTGGAGGTTCTGGTTCTGCTGCGGTTCTGTTACCCGCCTGATCTTCTGGATCAGATGATGGATGATGATCCAGGACATCATCGTCTGAGGCAACGGAAACGCCTGCAGCAGCAGCTCCATCTATCGGCCATCATAGTTCGGAAAAGCTCTAAATTAAGTTTCTGGTCAAAAGGCTGAAACCTGAAACAATAAAATCCTGGCAGCCAAATGACAAATATTAATCTGAGTGAAACTTGATTCACGTTTGGATGATTCATCTGCTGAACTCCAGATATTTAACTTCACAGAAGCTGAATGAAATTGACGATTTGGCCTTTAATGCGTTTGTGCAGCAGATCCGGCAGGAATGTCTGGTTCCAACTAAAACCTGTTTCTATGTACATACAGCTTAAGTTTTGTCATATCCACTTAAATATTAGCTGTTTTAATGAAGACAACGTGTAAAATCAGCTCCTAAAAGCTCCCAGATCTTAGATTCTGTTTTTCTTTAGTTTTATTTTTGCATCGGTGCTTTATGAGCTTCCCTCTGCATACAAGCAGAATCAGTTTTCTTTCTCACCGTTTCAACATTTTATTTTTTTTTTTACTGAGCCAAAAGAGCTGCTTCGTTTCAGTTCAGAGCTTCTTCACACCATGGCTTGGAAATGTACAAATGTTAATCTGAATGTTTTTACGCTTGTATAAGAAACTGTACAAACCTGTAGATTTATTTTGATAGAGAGACGGATGGACCGTTTTTCAGAGGAAAGTAGATTTTTTTCCTGAAAGTAAAGCAGTAAAATGTATCCAACACTTTGTTCTATTCGCTGGTTTTGATCCGATGGCGACGTCTTCAGAGCTTCTGTTTCCTGTCAGTAGTTTAGACGTCCAGCTCTAGATGTTCCTCATTAACCCGTCGAAGCTTCGCTGTTCATTTAGTTTCAGGCTGAAGGTTTTTGTTTTTCAGAGATTCTTCTGTTGAATAAAAATGTTGAAACATAACCTGCTGCAAGTTTTATGTCTGGATTTTTTCTCAACCATGAACATAATTCAGAAACATTGTTTTGTAAAAGATCATTATTTGGCAGTGACCACGTTTAGCTACATTCACCGAAGGTTTATAAAAAGTTCCTGCAAAGTTTAGCTTTTACACCTTCAGTTTATTCAAAGGTTTGTTTTTATCTTGTCATGCAACAACAGGGTGTCCAAACGTTTTGTCATGTGAAGCATCACAATTTTTATGCTTCTTGTAGAGAAGAAGCATCTTGTTGTTGTTTTTGAAAAGATTTTGTATGTTTGCTGCAGTAAAGAAAAGGAGATAATTTGTTTGGGCTCAGTTAAAGAAATTTATTCTGTTGTTAAAACATAATAAATTTGGAAAAAGTTTTTTTTTCAGTAAAATCTCCTGACATACTTGGTTCTACTTGCTAGAAAAGCCTAGTTATAAAAAGACAGATGTCTTGTACTATACTTCATATTTTCCATTGTAACAAAATTATGTCAGTAATTTTACTCGTTTAAATTAAAGGTTTGATAAATTTGAACCAGTTTCTGACTGAAGTTCAGTTACTTTATGCCTCATTTTAACAAATTGTTACACGTCTGCTTTAAACAAAACATTTTGAGAACATTTTTACTGCAGAGTAGATTGCTGACTTATAGTCTCCATTTAAATATTTACATCAGCAAACACATTACATATTGGGAAAAGATGAAATATTTATGAACTTTACCTCAAATTATCCAACTGATCTCAAAGCAAATTTGTAGAGAAACTAAATAAGAAAGACACAATTTTTATTTTTACAAAGAGATTTTCTGTCTGGAGGAATATTAAGCAGAATTAAAGGACGCTGTAACGTTTCTGAAAGTCCTGCTGTTTGTTGTGTGAGCGATAATTATAGAGTTACTGTCCGTACAGCAGATGGTCCCACTGTGTGTTTTCCTCCTGAGCGACGATCTAAATATGTTCTGCCTGGAAGAGAGCAGGCGCGATGTTTAAGGTGTTGCTCACTCCCAAACAGAACCATCTACAGGAAGAGCTGAGATATAAACTAACATGAACAGAAGTCCATTCAAACTGTTGTACATTTAATTATGACTTTGTTTCTCAACATTTTAGCTAAGATATCAAAACAATAAGTAATCTTTACTCATTTTCACTTATTTTTTTCATATCAGTGAAAATGTACGTTCATGGGATGGAGGAAGTGTATTAAGAAGATTTATTACACAAAAAAAAATCCATCTAAACATAAAGCTCCAAGTTGCTGAAAAATTGTTGAAATATAAAAGTGAATCCTGGTCATTTCTTTAATGTCAAGTGATTAAAACTTTGTGGAGGATATGCACAATGCAATACATAACAGTTTTCACAGTGAACTGCCTCTTGTTTAATTGCATTCAAGAAGGAACTGTTTACCAGAACAATATAAATAATTTATAAAATCACAAAGATCATTTTACAGAGAAAATGCTGCTTTGTCTGTAAAAGACAAACAAAAACCTCAATATACTCGTTTATAGCTGTTGTTTTTGTTTTGTGTTTCATGCATCCATTTCTCTTCATTTTATTTCATTTATTTTGTTATAAAGGGAAATAAAAATAATTTGATAAATGGAAGCAATGCATATGATCTGTTTGTGAATGTGATTAATATTTTTTTGTGTGTGCTGTTTGTATCATGGAAATGAGCCTTTTGTTAAATCCAATGTATTTAATATTTCAGTGTATAATGTGAATTGACTAAATAAGATCAAATCAGTACAAGTAAACATAGGAAAAAATTCAAATAGGTGTTAAAAGTAAATGTAGGTAAATAAATGTATATTCAACTGAGAGCAAAGATCTTGTAAGTCAAGATAAGTGCTGACATATAAAAAGCATTATTATTATTATTATTAAATCTCAAAATTATTATTTGAGTCCCACATGACAAGCTGATTTTTTTTTATGACACATAACCAGAATCACCTTTTATTTATGTGGGTTTCTGGGGAATATTCACTGGGCTGGCATGAATCATACTTGTTGTTTTCTGTCCCTAAAGTAAACATCGAGGCCCCGCCCCTTCTGGCCCCGCCCCCTCTGGCCCCGCCCCCGTGTTTAGATTTGTGACGTAGCTCCGCCCCGGGCTGTCCGCGTGCGGCAGAACGGCCAGACACAGAACCCTCCTCGCGACCCGGTGAACAAACTGCTGGTTACCAACGGTTACCTGCTGCCGAACGGACTGAACCGCCAACCGACCCGCTTCAGGGACCCGACTGACGGTGAGCGGGAAAAACACTCCATTAGAGTCCGTTAACTGGGGACTGGTTGCCTGGTGACGACTGGCAAGCTAGTTAAAGCTGCTAACTGACCAATGGGAGCGTTGCTCCTGCCAAGCACTAACTCAAGGGTTCCGTTTGGGGAACGGTTCGGTTCGGCTCGGTTCTGATGGAGCTCGCCTACATGATGTCGTTGTTACGGATTACAGGTGTGTGTTGTGTGTGTGTGTGTGTGTGTGTGTGTGTGGTGTGTGTGTGTGTGTGTGTGTGTGTGTGTGCGCGTGCGCGCGCGCGGGCAGGGGATGTGGTCTCCCATGGTAACTGTTGCTAAGGCTCCCGAGGTTACCATCAGATTGTGGCTGTAATGTGGGCGGACAGCTCAGCTTCACGATCAGATCTGCAGCTGCTGACCCAAATTACCGAGTGTTTAAAGTAAAGGCTGATTTCGATCATTCATCCTTTCTGCTTCTCTGCCTGTTGGGAAGGTGAGTCATGTCTTTCTGCCTGTTCACCACCAGGAGCGAAGAGGAGGAGGAGCGACCTGGAGAGCTTTAAGTTTCCAAACTGTTTCTGTGGAATTTCATCACCTCAGCTCACCAGTCCTGGAGTAATTTATCCATATGAGCTCCTGTAGCAGTCTGTTTCAGGGGTTCTGATGAGGCCTCTGACTGAAGTTAGTGAAGCAAATCTCATCATGTTTTTCCGTTTTGTTTGGCATTCTTTGAGAAACTGTCGTATTAGAACTGGGTTGGTTTCAGAACCGGGTCGGTTTCAGAACCGAGTTCGGGTTGTTGAGAGTGACCGAAGGCCTCTCGTCATAAGCAGTAAGTCAATTAATCACATGATCAGTTAAAACAAACTGAATAATTTCTTACATGATTTTATCTTTTTCTCAGCAAGCTCTTATTTTGAAGGACAATTTTGTTTACAAGACTTCATAATTATTTTTTATCTAATGTTTCGTTTATTTATTTAATTGTCTTTCAGTCCCAGTGTTTATTAAAAGTTTACTTATATTTCAGAATATGTTGTTGCATTATTATGCCATTACTATTATATAACTTGAAAATGGTCTGAAAACAACAATATTATTGTTTATTGCTGTAATTTCTGGGGCAATTTATTCCCCAGTATAATTTGTCATGGTGACAAGCCTTGTCTGCCGCCCGTTTTGGGAACTGACAGTCAGAACCATGAGGGGCGTCACACTACATCTAGAAAGAGCGTAGCGGCAAGATGGCGGATGATTTGCCTAGAAAGTCGGTTGGGTTGAGGAGGTGTGAATGCTAATCCAACTAAAGCAACAAACTCTGGTCCGGTTCGTCAGAAACTCGGTCTGGGTTTGAACTGGTTTGGTTCGAATGCATTATGTGAACACTGGAAGTAAGAAGCAGAGTCCAGTGCAGGGCATTCTGGGTAAGAATCCATCCAACTTTAAATCCCTTATCGTCAGTCAGTCTGATATGCTGTATCTATTTACACCTGCGTACTGAATGACCAGCGACTTTCTGGACAAGAGGCTAAAGTGTAGAAGTTTGGTCATAATGCACAGATGAAACCAAACTCAGCCAATCAGCGGCGTGGGAACAGCCGACCGGCCGGCGGCGTGGGAACAGCCAATTGGTTCAGACTTTTCTGCATCTACAGGAAGCTTTTCAGGACCTCATCTAGTGTTCTGAGTTTTTGTGCTGTTTGGTTCCTCTGAGGGAAACTGGACCCAGTCAGACCCCAGCAGGCAGAAATAAACCCTGAATCACTTCTGCCATGCAGGCAGGATTCTGGATCCACTCTGGACTGCAGGTGGAGCCTGGTGGAGGAGGATGCTAAGCATTTCTCTCCTGCTGAACGCTGCCTCCTGCTGGTCAGGCTGTCCGTTAGCTTTACACTGACCAAAGTGGAGTTCTGTTGTTTCTTCTTCATCATTTTAACCCAGCCATGCTAAATGAACAACAACTGTCTTCAGTCAGAGGCTTCTTCAGATTCACTGTAACATGGACTGCTACATCAGATCCTTCCTGCCTACAGCTGTCAGCATCTAGAATAACTCTGTAAGAACCTGAATAGTCACAACAACATTTAATATCTCTTTGGTTTCAATAAAGTAATCTGGAAATTAATTGAATTGAACTGAAAAATTGAAAACATGATAAATGACTTGAAACTGGAAGAAGATCCAGGAGGTTCAGAAATAATTTCCTGCAGTCATTAGTCTACAAAAATCATCAAACCTGATTAATTACTAAACTAAAGATCTCTCTTTATGTATTTGAATTAATATTGTGATTTGTTTTTGTTTCTGTACTCTGAAGTATTTTGGGATAAAAATCAAAGGAGGCTGATGTGTGTTTAACTGTCATTGTATTCCTAAAATGTGAGTTTATGGTCTGGAAGAAGATAGCTGAATATCTGTTTCTGAACTGTCGTTGTATTTATGCTTATTGGATTTTCTTTATTGAAGAAACAGGAAACACTTTATTCAGGTTCCTGTTGACTTCTTGCTGATTGAGGCTTGATTTAATGTTCTGCTTTCTGTTTGACTTCAGATCAGAGCCAAGTTGCCTTTAGGACACAGTTTATCTAACCAAAACCCAATCTGCTGAAACCTGTCTGCACACACACACACACACACACACACCACACACACACACACACACACACACACACACACTGACACAGACACACACCCCGACACACACACACACACACACACACACACACACACACTGACACAGACACACACACCCCGACACACACACACACACACACACACACACACACACACACTGACACACACACACACCCCGACACACACACACCCCGACACACACACACCCCGACACACACACACACACACACACACCACACTGACACAGACACACACACCCCGACACACACACCCCAACACACACACACACACGCACACATACACACACACACACACACACACACACACACACACACACACACCACACACCACACACACACACACACACACACACACACACACACACACACACTTCATGTTTCCATCAGATTGGCTGGAAACCTCAGGCTGAGTAAATCTGATGTTATTGAATATTTTATTAAACAATAAAAACATGACGGGACTGAAGAGTTTTTCATTTCCCTCTTTGTAAATAAATGTGTTGGAACATTTGTGGATTTTTACAAATGGTTTTGAATTTGAAGTGAAACTGGTGCTGATCCAGTAGAGCCATGGTAACAAGCATCAAGATGAAAGACTTTCCTGAGTCAACAATTTACGATAAAATCAGATGGTTTCTGGAGTTCAGTCTGTGTTGTTCTTGTCGGCTGTGGGCAGGGAGGATCCACCATCTTCCAGTTTTGTAACATTTTAATCAGAGGGTCAGAGATGAGATTGTTTCATGAACTGTTCCCAGATTTAGGAATGTTTGTGTATATTCTCAATGTAAGTCTCACTTTCATTAGTTCTCTGTCAGTTTAGAGTCTTTCAGTCACAGAAACATTTGAAACTCTAGTCGACCGAAGGACTTGAGCTGCAAAACGCATTTAAAGATGCTGCAAACAGCTGCAATTAAACCAATTCAGTTATTATCCCATCACTGGCAGGACTTCCTGCTAACAGCTGCACCACTGTGTAATTTACCTCAGATCAACGACTGACCTTTGACATTTGAAAACAAGCTATGATTGTGCAGCTGTGTTTCTTTTTCTGGGTGATGAATGGATGTTTAGTTTAATTCTCTCCTTCCTGTCCGTTTAAGGTGTTTTCTACCAGCTGACTGGTGTGAAACACTGAGATCATGGAGGAGCTTCACGACGTGCAGCTGACGGAGGTCAACCTCTGCTCACAAGACAGGTGAGGGGCGGGGCTTAGACAGCTCAGACGTGGCGTGATGAAGCTGACATCGTCCCGGTAGCCCTGATAAAGAGCGATGACCAGCTCTGTGTGTTGTCGTTGCAGAATAGGGCCAGCCTCCAGGACGTCAACAGCAACGTGAGTTCAGCCCGTCGGCTTCACAACTGATTAGTGTGGAAGGATTCAAACCACTCAGCACAGAGTTAGCGTTTCATAAAAGTCTGAGTTTGTGTGTCGTCCAGGCACACCACGTGGAAACGGCGCATGGAGTGCTGCACGTCACCATGAGGAACGTTGGCAAGGGCAACCGACCCACAATCCTCACCTACCACGACGTTGGACTGAACCGTGAGTAAACGGGACGCTGCAGATGGAGACCAGAGGACATCTGGATGTGTCCCGATGTCCTCGTATCTCTCTGTCTGTCTGTGTGCAGATCAGTCTTGCTTCAACACTCTGTTCAACTTTGAGGACATGAAGGAAGTGATGCAGCATTTCTCTGTGCTGCATGTTGACGCTCCTGGACAGCAGGACAACGCTCCAGTCTTCCCCTCTGGGTAACACACACACACACACACACACACACACACACACACACACACACACACACACGCACACACACCACACACACACACACCACACACACACACACACACACACACACACAGACACACACACACACACACACACACACACACACACACGCACACAGACACACACACACACAGAGACAGACACACACACGCACACACACACGCACACACACACCCATGCGCATGCACACACACACACAGACACACACACACACACACTAACCCTAACCCTACACACACAGACACACACACACACACACACACACACACACACACGCACAACAGACACACACACACACACACAGACAGACACACACACACAGACACACACACACTAACCCTAACCCTACACACACACACAGACACACACACACGCACACACACACACACACACACACACTCCATAACCAAGTGGCCTCTAATTAGCTCTGAGTGTGTGTCCAGGTACCAGTACCCCACCCTGGAAGAGCTGGCCGACATGCTGCCGCCTGTCCTTTCCAAGTGCAGTAAGTCCTTCGTCCACTGGAGCAGGAAGGGAGTGTTGCGGCAAGGTCACTCAGAGGTCACTCTAAGGTCACTCTGAGCCTGGTTGTGTCTTCAGGGTGAAGAGTGTGATCGGTATCGGCGTCGGAGCTGGAGCCTACATCCTCGCCAAGCTGGCTGTAATTAGACGCACCCAGTCATCCTCAGTTCCATTCTGACTCCTCCCACTGCTCCCAGTAAAACCAGTTGTTGTTTCAGCTGAACAAGCCCAACTTGGTGGAAGGCTTGATTCTGATCAACATCGACACGTGTGGCAAAGGCTGGATGAACTGGGCCGTCTCCAAGGTAACCGTCTCCCCAGATGCAGGCGATCGAACGAAGCAGAGACACAAACTGAGCCTCCATTTTGTTTCCTGCAGCTGAGCAGCTGGACCAGCAGCCTGGTGACAACATCATGGAACACCACTTCACCTCTGTGAGGGACACCGCACCGTCCTCATGTCCCACAGCATGTCCAGACAGCACTTTATCTGTGTGTGTGTGTGTGTGTGTGTGTGTGTGTGTGTGTGTGTGTGTGTGTGTGTGTGTGTGTGCGTGTGTGTGTGTGTGTGTGTGCGTGCGTGCGTGTGTGTGTGTGTGTGTGCGTGTGTGTGTGAGCAGGACGAGTTACTGGAGAACAAGGACATCATTCAGATGCTGAGACTTCACATCTCTCAGGACATTCCTCAGGAGAACCTGGCCTTGTACTTCAGCTCCTACGAGAAGTGAGGTGCCGCCGCTCACTTCCTGTCAATTCTGTCGGTTAATCCTGATTAATCAATCAGAGAAGTACTGATTTGCTGTGATCTGTGAGAAATCAAGCCTCTCTGCTGCATCCCAGTGCTAACTAGAAACAACCAATCAGGGCCAGCAGGCTGGTCTTAGCAATGCTAAAGCTAGTTAGCATGGCCACCATGATGCTGGCAGATAAACTGTTTTTCTGTGATGATAACTTGTTTCTCCACCATCAGAACATTTAGGAGCAAGTACATGAGGATGATATACTTTTATATTAAAACTGTCAAAACATGGTGACAGTTTTAATAAATATGTAAAAACATGTAACTTATAGAAGTTATTTTATGCAATTAATGCCCTGTGTGTGTGTTTCTGTGTGTGTGTGTGTGTGTGCATGTGTGTGTGTTTGTGTGTGTGTGTGTTTGTGTGTGTGTTTCTGTGTGTGTGTGTGTGTGTGTGTGTGTGTGTGTGTGTGTGCATGTGTGTGTGTGTGTGCATCAGCCGTGTTGACCTGGAGATAGAGCGGCCCGTCCCTGGTCTCACTGGAAGCAGCATCGTCACGCTCAGGTAACTCCAGCCCCAACCTGAACTCACCTGGTCGCCCGGTTCCTGTCGGCCGCTCTGATTGGCTGGTTGTTCCTCAGGTGTCCCGTTCTGCTGGTGGTCGGAGACATGTCACCTTTTGTGGACGCCGTGGTGAGTCTCCCCCTCTTCATCAGCTCTCTGATTGGCCATCTGTCTGTCTGCAGTATTTATGTTTATTTCCTGTTCTTATTTTAAAACTTCATATTTTTCTGGATTTTTGTCATTTTAAGAAGTTTTGTTTGTTTGTTGTGCAGGTGGATTGTAACTCCAGACTGGATCCCAGCAAGACCACCTTGCTGAAGGTAACCACCTGTTCAGGCATTGTTACCATGACAACATCTGTTAATTATTGCAGTAAATATTGTGTTCAGAACATGTTCAAGTAATATATATTGATACTTGGCATGATAATGCAAGCTCGCCTCTCAAAGAACAAAAAATACTGGAACTGCTTACTTATCCAAAATAAAACAACCCAAAACAATCAGTAAAAAAGAAATAAAAACCATAATAAAACAGTTTATTATGTCTCTGCCTATGAAATTTTCCTTAAAAATTTTTAATCACAATAATGGAATATATCAAGCTCATTTTAATTTATAATGTGATTAATTGATTAACTATCTGTTATATCCAAATTCGTCACTTTGTTGTCTTTTTAGTTTTTCTAAATTGTTTATGGAGAGAAATTTGTCCCAATATTCTTGCAAGCAAAGGACATGTTCAAAAATTCAACTTTGAGAAACTTCATCAAAAAAATCAATTTTGAGAAAAATGTACTGAGGCTATGAAAAAGATGAACCTGCATTTGTTCATCTTTTAATTTTTTTCTCAAAGAAAACTTTGAGAGCAAGTTTTATTAATTGCATTCATTTCAAATTGAGTTTTACAGATTATGTTCCAAACTACGGAAAGCCAAAAGTGTCACAAAACGCCTCTTTCATCACACATCCGATTAAAACATTGGTTTCTGACTGAGGACGCTGTAAAAATGGCCAACATCCTGTCAACACGCCACTTTTTCGACATTGTAATACAACCTTCTGCATGTGAAACGTGATGTTCAATGACCTGAATAAACATTGTACATTTTTGAAGGTAGTCTTAAGATAATTTATAGTTATTACAAACATATAAATGTCACATCTGCTGATTTCTCACAGTGTGATTGTGACTGACAGTTCGGGAGTTCAGCCTTTACATTGTGAATCAACCAAACGTCACCAGTAGATTAAAGCTGGTCACTCTGATGATGTCATTCTTTATCTGTCCACTAGATGGCGGACTGTGGGGGGCTTCCTCAGGTGGTTCAGGTGAGTTTCAGATGATCACCAGAATTCCTGGTTCAGTTTTAATGTTGAATGAAAACAAAATGATTTTTCTGTTCAGCCTGGGAAGTTAGCCGAGGCCATCAAGTACTTCCTCCAGGGAATGGGATACAGTGAGTATCTGCCTCCCAATCAGCTGATTAACAGGCTTTATCCTGATCTGCCTCACATGTTCAAGACAAATGAATCTGCAGCTAAAATTTCTAACATACAAAAGCTTTCTGCTGAAATCAGTCCACTGATCTGGGGATTATTGATGATTATTAATTACATTTAATCAGGTTGTTATTGTGCTGCTATCAGGTGTTGAATAGATCAATAAAAAATCTGGTGACTTTAATTCAAATAGTTCAGTTTGTTATTGAGTTAGTAAAGAAAACATTTGGGGGGATTTTAGTTTTTAAATTTATTTTTTTGGTCTGTACTTTTTAACAGATCTGGTGCAGTCAAATAGAGAGAGATAGAGAGTGTGTGTGTGAGTGAGTGTTTGTGTGTGTGTGTGTGAGTGTGTGTGTGTGTTTGTAGCGACCTGACATTGAACAGCAGGTTCTGTCTCTAAATGTAATTAATTAGATGTTATTTTATTGTTTGTAATATTGCTGCTGGAACCTCTGACCTTTGCCCTTGCTCCCCCAGTGCCCGCAGCCGGTATGACCCGTCTGATCCGCTCCAGAAGCCGCTCCGCCAGTGGGACCTCGATCTGAGACCGGCGCCGCAGCGCCACCGACACCCACCAGGGGGCGCCGCTGAAGTCCAGACCATCCAGACAGCAGTTGCTGCCTTGCGGTTCTGGTTCTGCTCCTCCTCCAGTTGTCAGAGTTCTTCCTGAAAAGTCCAGTTCAGGCTGGACATCGGACCGGTGCGGTTCTGTTATCCAGTGGTAACACGTTTCTGTGGAGTTTAGATGCTGTTGTTCTGTGGTTCTTGTTCTCTTGGATCAGACATTTTTCTCTCTTTCTTGTGGTTCTGATCCGATCTTTTTGATATTTACTCGTCGTTGATATTTGGTTCTGTTCGGTTCTGACGGACCCGACTCCTTCAGGAAGTTAAATATTTAACGGAGTTTCACGTCATGAAACTCATTCATGAACTAAAGCTTGAGGGGAGGTCCAATTCAACTCCAGAACCAGACTGGTTCTGCTTCTAAGTCACGGCTTGGCCCGAAACCAGAACTCATCTTCATCTGCTTTGTCAGAACTTAATTCTGGTACCGCCGGGTCGGCTCGATCCGCTTCCCTCAGATTCTCTGCAGTCCTTTTGTCGGCATGCCGAGTCGTAGCATGAGAACTTTGTGTGGACCCGATGTTCAGCTCCACTGAAGACACCAACAGCCCCAGAACCCGGTTCTGGTCCATTCTCTTCAGTAAACAGGAATCCTTTAGATCAGAACCGGGTCCTGCTGCGGTTCTGGTTTCCTGTTGCTCTGGTTCTAAACCTGCTGGATGTTTGTTTCTGTGGTTTGTAATGAAATAAAGCTGAAATAAATCAACGGCTCCTCGCTGCTCAGAACCAGAACCAAACCTGCTTAAACACGGAACGATTCTGCTGCTGCTGATCGAGTCCCGCCGCAAAGATATGGAGACAAATTGGGGCCAACACTTTACCTTATAAAATTGAAAAACTATAATTTTTAAAAATAAAAAGTATTGAAACTGAAAAAAATAAAATGACTAGAAAAAACAACATTAACCTGTAAATAAGTTTTGAGTTGTGTTTCTTCAGATAAGCATTTGTTTGCATTTTCCGGGTTTATTTGGTCGTATCTGGTTGCCTTTATTTGACAGTTGTCAGACAGGCAGGGACTCGAACCATCGCCTTCGTACATGGATCACGCTTTTCCCCTGCTCACTGCAGAGACATTTTTGAGGAACATTTTGGCTCCAGTTTAGCTCCGTACGGGCCCTGATCCAGCCTCATTCCGGGCCCATCCAGACTGAAGCAGAATGTGGAACGGGATCATTTCAGAACCTGAAAGACCCGATCAAAACCGCCTACAACTTTATTGCCTCCACTTCCATCAAAAACAGCAAATGAATTATGGATAAAACCTGACTGCACATCAAACAGTTTATTATCTAACAGTGGGAAAACTTTCAACCCTTCAGAACCGCTAGGGGTCAGAAACTGTCAGCGTCCTCTGGTGAGGAACCACATCGTGGTTCTGGTGAGAATGCAATCTGTTGGGTTCATGTTGTTCAGCTGGCAGCAGGGGGCGCCGTCTTGCTGCAGAGTCTTCCCAGCAGGCCGGCCATCTGCAGCAGGGAGTTGACTCCTTCAGCCACCCGCATGTGAGTGAAGCCGATCTCCTGGAGGAAACGAGAACCGGTTCCTGATCACATCAGGTCCAAACGGACGGGCTTACAGCATTTTCTCTCAGTTTAAATAAACAAAAACAATGATTAAAAAGGATAAACTTGCAGAATGTGGAAAAAAAAAGGACTTAAAGCTAATTCCTGTCACTCAATTATTAACTAATTGAATGAATAATTTGTTTATATTGCCATCTGTTTGAGAACATTTTGTTCAAACTGTAGTCTCACTTCTACGGAGGCCAAAATGTGCAAACAGAATGACAACAAATGCTGCAACTACAAAAAAATTGAAGCAAAATGCAAATCACTGCAAACTTGCTCCACAAAACGCAAGTCCTCCAGACCACTAGGGGAGTCGACCAACAAATTATAAAGACGTCCAACATAAAGCTGGATGAAGAAAAGCTGTGCTGTCCACCTTATTCCGATCCCCCATGAGGCTTTGCATGATTACGGGGGCGACTTCCGCCATGAACCGGAACCAACAATTTTTTTTCATATTTGCAACTCGCTAACCGCCGTTCATCTGAGCTTTCAGGCTATAAAATATGTGTGAACACTAACTAGTTTGATGCTAACTCAACGCCATTCCTGTCGCTCCCCGTGATCCTCTACACTGAGCAGCTCTCATAGCAGACGCTGTCTGGAAACAAGTTTGACTAAATATTGTACCAAAGTAACCAAAAAGAGAGATGGAACTTCTATCATGAATGTAGATCAGCCAAAACCCTACAAATTACAAAGAAATGCTGCTACTTCTGGTGAGCGCTGGAAGTTAGACCCATAAACGTTTCCCCAGTGAGCCTCCCAGGAATAAGGTTGATTTACTCAAGCTGTAATATTACAGACTCCCCCTAGTGGGCTGGAGGAGTTCTGTCTTATAGGAAGACTGCAGTAGTTTTCCTGTTGCTCCTATTTCATGTTTTTGGAGTTTGGGTCATTCATGTGTTGCATCTGTTAGCCTCTGTACGCCTGTCGTCTCATCATTGCAGCTTTAATAGAGATTGGGTTAAAGTTTGAGTATTTTTCCCTTCAGCTTCACTGTGGGAACAGTTTTAGTTTCTTGTTTATGCAGCAGAGTTGAAAACATTCAGAGCCAACACAGGTTTTCCTTCCTCATTCAGTCTGGGAAGCTTTTTCAAAAAATCGCTCTAATGCTCCAATAAATCCTCAAACAAGGTCCAGTTTTCACAAAATCAGCAGATTCCAGCAATTTTTGTGCTCATCATAACTGTACATTTTTTCTGTTCTGCAGAAATGGTCAAAAATGTTGAGTGTAAGCAAAGCAAAAATCCCACCTGCAGGTGGCAGTATTTCTAACAGAAGCTTGATGTCAAGTTTTAGAAAAGACATAAAAGTTATTTAAGTTCTTTAAAAAATAAAAATGTTACAGTTTAGCTGTCTGGTGTTTGTTTTTTTTCTTCTTTTAAATGTACAATTTGAAGGGAATTAAATCTTGTGAAGTTCCTAGTAAGCAGAGTTAAAGCAGCGCCAGCAGACCGGTGATTGTGCTCAGTGTTTCCTCCTGCGCCTCACCTTGATGAACTCCAGCTTCAGGTACTCGGCCATCTGGAATGTCTTGCAGACCCTGAAGATGTTTCCCATGATGTCCTCTGGGGAGTAGCCAGCGCCCACAGCTGCTCCATCACCCGGTACGCTGCATCCACATCCCCCGCCACGCAGTGTCCCAGCATGCCTTTCACCAGCAAGGGATGCGGCTCATCGCACACTTTGAACACGTTCTCACTGTTGATGTAGCCGAAGCCAGAGTGGGTGGATTGCAGGTTGTTCAGCGCCTGGAACCAAAGCAGAACCATCAGCAACTTCAGGCCTGCATCCAGCCTCCTAACCCCGCCTCCTGCACCCTAGCCCCGCCCCCAGCCTCCTAGCTCTGCCTCCTGCACCCTAGCCCCGCCTCCAGCCTCCTAGCCCTGCCTCCTGCATCCTAACTGAATTGGACGAGCTAACGGTCCCAAACAAGCAAAGCTAAACTACACTGAAGGACCCAGAACTATCATGACCACTTCCTGACTCCGCCCCTCACCTGCCGCATGTCCCCCTGCGCTGTGAAGATTACGGCCTCGAGCCCGTCATCAGACACGGCCAGCCGCTCTCGCTCCACCACTTCCTGCAGCCGGGCCAGCACCTGGCCGTCCGTCAGCTTGGCGTAGCGTAGCACAGCACAGCGCGACTGGATCGGCTCGATGATTTTGTCGGAGGCGTTGCAGGCGAGAGCGAACGAGTCGTTTTGGAGTAGATCTCCATGATCCTCCTGAGTGCCTGCTGAGCGCCATCAGTCATGCTACGGGAGGCAGAACAGCTTCATCAGAACAGGAAGTAAAGCAGGAAGTGTCCATGGAATCAGCCTCCGCTCACCTGTCTGCTTCATCCAGGATGATGATCTTGTGTCGACCTTTGGGCAGCGTGACTTTCTGCTGGGCGAACATCTTGATCTTGTTTCTCACCACATCAATGCCCCTGCAAAGCCACCATCAGCAGTCGTCACTAAAGCCCCGCCCCCTGTGACAGCATCACTAGAGCCCCGCCCCCTGGGACAGCATCACTAGAGCCCGCCCCCTGGGACAGCATCGCTAAAGCCCCGCCTCTCTGACATTGGACCGCTGGGTCTCACCTGTCGTTGGAAGCGTTGAGCTCCAACACGGCGTCCTTCATGGCGGCCCCCAGCAGAGTGCGGGCCAAACACAGGATGCTGGTGGTCTTTCCTGTCCCTGGAGGTCCTGAACCGCATCAAAACATCTGGATCAGTTCCTAAGACTATAAACGAGCACCCAAGCCCCAAGTATCATCCCTCCACCACCATGCATGACTGGTGATGTTTTGTTCTGAAATTGTTGGCTGAACAGATGTCTGAGTGATCTCGTTAAAGTACAAGGGATGCCTGACTGACACCAATGTGACCTAAGTGATTATTTTTAATTATCAATTAATTATTCTGACAATCAAATTTTAAAAATTACACATTCTGAAGACTTTTCAATTCAGCCTTTTTAGAAATTAAAGGCTGAGGTCTAAATGATTAATAACAACTGGAAATAAAGTTTAGAAATACAAATCTGAGTGTATGCTCTCCAATAACCCTGTTTTGACACTTTTTCCTTGCACCTTCCATGCTTCTCCTGTCCTGCTAACATTTCCCTGCAGACCACATCCTGACTCCTGTGCTTCAACACTGACCTGCTATGATGATGTTCGGGACGTTTCCCTCCCTGGCGAAAACCTCCAGGCGGCTCACCGTCTCCTCGTTCCCAACTATCTCATTCAGTTTCAGTGGCCGGTACTTCTCCACCCAGGGCAGCTCGTAGGAACTCCCGGAGCTTTTCGACGAGGACTCCCCGGCCGGTGTCCGTCTTTACCCGCTTCCACTCGGCTTCTGGTCGCTTTCCCTGTCTGCCATCTCTACGTCCATGTTGTCTTGTCTGGTTGTCAGCCCGCGAAACGGGAACCAAAACCTCATTGGCTAGGAGGTATTTTCGAAGGAGGTGATTGGATAAGAAAAGCTCGTGATAAGTCAGTGAAAGACAGTGGCTTCGCATCATTTCCCACTGGGCGAAGCAGGCGGCGCGCTGGACTGAGTGGAGTTTACTCCGAATTGACACTATAGTCAATAAAACTCACGTTTCTGCACCCGTAAACATTAGAATATTTAAATTAAATCTTATTTAGACACACCATAAAATTCAACACTGGTTGAAAACTCACTCAATTTTGAGCAACCAAACATTTACAATGCCTATAAAATGTTTCTGTTTAACTGCTGCTTCAGATTAACTGACTACTGTTGATCCGGTTGAGCGCCTGCCTGTGGTCAGATGAGGGAACAGCAGCTGGTTTCTCTCAGGAAGCCGTCACCGACCGCTGGGACCAACCAGTTCCTGCTTCCGCAAACAGAGTGCTGTTCCTCAGTTTATCGGCTCATCAATGCAGGGACTGCCTTTCGCTTCCTGGCTGTGCTCTACACCCCTCTCTGCCCCGACATTTATGAGTGATTGATCCGCGACATGACGGCCAACAGCCGCTGTTCGGTCGCGGAGCCCCCGGGGCTGGAGACCCAGCGGCGGGAGATCGAGTGTCTGCTCCGGGAGACTGAGCTCCAGGCTGGGGACAGCTGGTGAGTGTCCGCGCAGACCCACGGAGTCATTCTGAAAGGCTCCACCAGTGGTACCACTGATTTACAATCACTATAGCAGGAGCTGTCTGGTTCTGGGGTGGTTCTGGTGTCGGTTCGGGTTGTTTGGGGGTTTTAACGGCTCGGCGTTTCCTGTTAGCCTGAGCTAGCTGACCGTTAGCAGTGTTAGCCGCTAATGCTAACAGGAGGAATTAAAGGGAAGTCATAACAACTTTCAAGTGGTTGTTTTTATTTATCGGAGCTGGGTTCGGACCGGACTGGTTCCGCTAAGTCCAGCTTCACTTAGAGATCCAACACATCTCACAAAGAACTTGAAATAGTCGCGAATATTTTCAGTTTCGATTTTCTTGAAGGAATCTTCTGATTTATTTCATGTTTTCTCCTTTGAAATAATAAAATAATTTCTCCATTTAATGAAACAGTCAAAAACATGGATTTCTAGACATCATGTGAAGCAGAAATAAATCTTAATAAATAAGATTGTCATAAACAAACTCGGTTTATTTCAAGAAATTAATGTTAAGAAGTAAAACTTGTATAAAACAGATTATTTACATAGTGAAATATTTCAATCTTCATGCTCTGGCTAGATGTATTAATGGAAAGTTGAGTGGAAGGTAAAAGTGTCTTGAGAGCCCATTTAGGAGTTTGGAAGATGATTACAAGGTATAGCCTGGAAATTGAACTTAAAACCAGTCAGATCAGATGAATCGACATGAAGAAATGCAACAGTTATTCTTTAATTTGTAGCTCTAAGAGTTAGCATGATGCTAAAGGAGCTAAATGCTGTTAATATTAGCTTTGAATGTGACCAAACAGACATGAACGATGTTCAGTTTTCAACCCAAATATGACTGCTGGCGCCTGTCTTCTTCTGCTCCTGTTTTTATGACGGCCAGTAAACGTTCTCATCCTTTCTGGGAGATTTTTGATCAGCTTCTCTCTTTGGATCGTCATGTTGAGACAAACTTTCAGCTCCGAGCTGAATCTTTGTTCCTGAATGTTTCTGGTCTCCTGAGTTTCCGTTCCAGGAATTAAAATTAAAACTGCAGAGAATCAAAACAAATCTAATAAAAAATGACCAAAAGAGAAAAGAGACGTAAGCAGAATCACCAACAAAGAGCCAAAACCAGATGAGATTCTGCTTTTAATCTGGAAACAGGAATCAAGTTCTCCAGAAACACTAAGTTATTTTTATCTCCTTGAAATATGAAAGGAAACAAAAACAAATGTAAATATTATAGTGATAGGGTGTTGTGTGAACCCGATGCAGGTCAGAGGTCGTGTTGCTGCTGCTGTTGATCAGATCTGTAGTTTTTCCTCATGTTTTCCCTCTGGATGCTGCCGCAGCACCGTGACGCTGCAGGATTCTCCACTCCTGGTTTTACTTTCTGTTCTCCATTAATAAGTCATGAATGTCTGCTGCTCTGACTCCTGCTCCGGTTTCCGTCCCAGGCGTCAAGCTTCCTCTGGTTCAGATGTTTACCTGCTTCTGATTTATGAAGCAAAGTAATGACACAATAATGAGGAGAAAATGTTCTCTACTGTGTTTTAGAATCATCTGGCTGAATCCTGTTGAACAGATCTCAGTATTTAAAGTTTTATCAAACATTTTCATTGGATTTTATGATAAACCGTAAAAGAGAATGATCTGGAAGAGAAACGATTTGATGATTCAGGATTTAAAATGGTGGCCAGCAGAAGCTAACGAGTTGAAGAGAGCCGTCGCTGCTTTCAGTTTCTTCTTTTTTATTAATGATCATGTGAGGAAGACAAACATTAACCTGCAGCAGAAACCAGTGCACAGATCCACAGATCAGGCTGGAGAATCTATTATAGATGTATAAGCTGTGGACTCTGCAAATCTAGAATAGAAACACATTTATTCTTCCAGAAAGGGAAATAAATAAGATTTGGATTTTATCCAGTTGTGTTGAAAAGCCACAGCTAACATGTAGAAGGACCAAAAATAAAAAGTTCTGAAATGAATCAGTTGACTTTACAGTCATGCGTTCAGGGTGCTGATGCGTTCAGGGTCCTGGACTCGTCACGGTGAGGCATTCAGGGTGCTGGATGCATCGCCGCGATGCGTTCAGGGTGCTGGACACGTCACGGTGAGGCGTTCAGGGTGCTGGACACATCGCAGTGAGGCGTTCAGGTGCTGGACACATCGCGGTGAGGCGTTCAGGGTGCTGGACTCGTCACGGTGAGGCGTTCAGGGTGCTGGACTCGTCACGGTGAGGCGTTCAGGGTGCTGGACTCGTCACGGTGAGGCGTTCAGGGTGCTGGACTCGTCACGGTGAGGCGTTCAGGGTGCTGGACACGTCATGGTGAGGCGTTCAGGGTGCTGGACTCGTCATGGTGAGGCGTTCAGGGTGCTGGACTCGTCATGGTGAGGCGTTCAAGGTGCTGGACACGTCACGGTGAGGCGTTCAGGGTTAAGTCCTGCAGCTTTACTCTGAAAGATTTTGTTAAAAAATACTGAAGAGTGTTGTGAATATTAATGCATTTTATATGTATAACATTTTCATAAAGAAAGGCATTACTACTGTAAAAAATATTATTTTCCATAACATGCATTTTTATGAATCTATTCTCTGCTTTTTGAAACAGAATTTCCAAAATATATTTAACATAAAAGCTCAAATAAAAAGGTTCTTTAATTTGTAAAAATACATTTAAAGTCGATATTATGAAACATTTATTTTGAAAAGTCAGGTTGCTTATGGTGCTCTGAACAAATTTTTGACCAAATAGAGAAGAGTTTGTAAAAGTCCAGACCTAAATCTAACCGGTCCGGTTTGGTTCTGCAGGTATGTGGTGGACCGGCGCTGGTTCGAGCAGTGGAAGGAGTTTGTGGAGAGTGGAGACCAGAACTCGTCGTCCTTCCCGGGCCAGATCGACAACACCGAGCTGTTTGAGGGTCAGTGAACGCCTGTACGGTTCCGATGGGTTCCGATGGGTTCCGATGGGTTCCGATGACCCGTCTCTGCTGTTTCCAGACCTGGACTCGTACCACCTGAAGGAGCGGCTGGTGGAGAACGAGGACTTCATGCTGGTTCCGGCCGCCGCCTGGCACAAGCTGCTGCAGTGGTACGGGATGGTAGACGGCCAGCCGGCGCTGGAGCGGAAGGTGAGCCCACCAGAACCGCTCCAGGCGGGGGGTCCTGGGTCCGGGCCCGTCTGACGTCTGGGTCTGCTTCAGGTGGTGGACCTGCCCAGCACCCTGAAGGTGGAGGTTTACCCCGTGGAGATCTTCCTGTGTCTCCACAGCAAAACATGGAGAACGTGACCAGCGCCCAGTTCAGCCGCACCGACAGCATCCGTGAGTAGAGGACCGGTTCTGATCCGCTAGAACCCGTCCACAGGGTCTGCATGGGGTCAAAGATTACATCGTGTTTTCTCATCATGAGGCCCAGTTTAAGGAGGGGATTCAGGTCCAGAACCAGACTGAGAACTTCATGTTCTGATTGATCTGCCGAAATCAGATCAATGGCAGCATTATTAGAACAATATTAGACATTAATAATAAATGTTTCTGGATCTTCCAGCTCTACGACCTTTGACCTCTGAAATCTTTGTCAGGCAGCAGGTGCCAGATAAATATTCATCCAGCAGGTAGAACTGGTGATGCTGATCCTGATCAATAATTGTGTGTGTGTGTGTGTGTGGGTGTCTCTGTGTGTGTGTGTGTGTGTGTCTCTGTCTGTGTGTGTGTGTGTGTGTGTGTGTGTCTCTGTGTGTTTGTGTGTGTGTGTGTGTGTCTCTGTGTGTGTCCGTCCGTCTGTCCAGACGCCATCCAGGCGGCCGTGTGTCAGGCCTTCTCCGTGCCTCCGGGCTCTGAGTGTCGTCTCTGGATGAAAAGCTCCGACAGCAGCTGTGAGCGTCTCAGGAACATCCAGGTCAGCGTGCTGGACGCCTGCTTGAGCTCTGGGATGGTGAGGACACACACACACACACACACACACACACACACACACACACACACACACACACACACACACACACACACACACACACACACACACCACACACACACACACACACACACACACACACACACACACACACACACACACACACACACACACACACACACACACACACACACACACATTGATCTCCACTCCACAGGCATCATGGTGTGTGAAATGATCAAGCAACAGAGATTTTCTTGTTAACCAGTGTGTGTGCGTGTGTGTGTGTGTGTGTGTGTGTGCGCGTGTGCAGACCATCATCATGGAGACGAGGAACGCTGACGGTACCTGGCCCAGCTCCAGACCTCAGATCATGTAAGGATGAACCCAGAGAGTTTGAGGAAACGCAAATTAAACTCGTTTGAGCCAGGAAAGAAAACCTAACTGTGAGGAACTGCAGGAAGTAGACACATTGTGATAGATCAGTGGATTGATTGATCAGTGATCGGCCGATACGTAGATGTGAAACGGATCCACAGAGGTCTGAGAATCGGCCACCTTTACGTTCTGCAGTGAGTTAAAACTCAGGTCACCTGGTCACACCTGCACCTTGCTGGTTTACAACTTCCTGACTCTGCTGCTAACCTTTCAGACCAAAATGGCAACTTTATTTTTTCTTCTTGAATGACAAATATAGCGTCTTTTTTGATGTTCCTGGAGAATTTGGCAACAGTTATTTAAAAAAAATATTTATCAGGAAGTTTTTTCTTTAAAAGATCGGCCAGGAATCGGTGCAGTTCCAGTAGAAAGAACATCAGGGAATGTGTTTAAGGATTTACTGGATCTGAGCTAAAACTCACTCCATCAGGTTCGATCGATCGGTTTCCCTGGATCCAGACTGAAGTTTGTGTCTCTGCAGGAGAAACTCTGCAGAGGAGCAGGACTCGTACCGAGGACAGCCGGGGGTCTGCGGCCTCACCAACCTGGGCAACACCTGCTTCATGAACTCCGCCCTGCAGGTCTAACACACACACACGCACGCACACGCACACACACACACACACGCACGCACGCACGCATGCACGCACGCACGCACACACACACACACACACACGCACGCACGCACGCACACACACACACACACACACACAAACACACAACATACACAACAACACACACAGAGACACACACACGCACACACACACACACACACAAACACACAACACACACACAGAGACACACACACGCACCATAAATTATGGGATGATTTCTGTAAATGTCTGGATGGATCCTGGAATAAAACATCAACTCTGATCCCAGTGAAGCAGTTATTCCGACCTTTATTTTGGCGATCCTGCGTTTCCTGTGTGCAGTGTCTGAGCAACACCCCCCCCTGACGGAGTACTTCCTGCGGAGCTCCTACCTGGACGAGCTGAACTTCACCAACCCTCTGGGGATGAAGGGTGAGATCGCCGAGGCTTACGCTGACATCATCAAGCAGATGTGGTCTGGCCGCCATTACTCTGTGGTGCCGCGCGTCTTCAAGGTACCGCCAGCCGCCCGGGTCGCCTGTGTGTGTGTGTGTGTGTGTCAGTGATGTGCAGTGAGATTGGTGACGCACAGACTCCTCCA
The DNA here is from genome assembly GCF_027474105.1 of Poeciliopsis prolifica. NCBI lineage: Eukaryota > Metazoa > Chordata > Actinopteri > Cyprinodontiformes > Poeciliidae > Poeciliopsis > Poeciliopsis prolifica. The sequence continues at coordinate 4,357,442 of NW_026562421.1, read as the reverse complement.
GAGTTGGATTTACAAATCCAAAATCAAATATCGAAGCTATATTTTAAATTTGGCCGCAAGTAATTAAAGCTTCTAACAATATAATAGCAAGAAAGATAAAATAATATCAACATTTTTTAAGTTATTGAAATGCTTCTCTTTCCTTCTCCATCCTGTTGTAAACAAAATGTTCTTGTTTCTTATTTACTTTTATTTTCTAAAATCTTTCAGCCAAAGAAAATGTTGTTTCTGTTCTGCCTGTAATTTCCTGACTGTTCAGCAGCTTGTTGTGTCTCAGCATTCACAGTATACAGCGCCCCCAGAGGTGAGGCACAGTACTGCACTGCCTCACTCTGGTCATATGTGTGGGTGTGTGTGTGCGTGCATGTGTGTGTGTGTGTGTGCATGTGGGTGTGTGTGTGCGTGTGTGTGTGTGTGTGTGTGTGCGTGTGTGTGTGTGTGTGTGTGTGTGTGTGTGTGTGTGTGTGTGTGTGTGTGTGTGTGTGTGTGTGTGTGTGTGTGTGTGTGCAGACCAAGGTGGGACACTTTGCGTCTCAGTTCCTGGGCTACCAGCAGCACGACAGCCAGGAGCTGCTGTCCTTCCTGCTGGACGGTCTCCATGAGGATCTGAACCGGGTCAAGAACAAGGAGTACATCGAGCTGCGAGACGCCGCCGGACGTCCGGACCGGGTAAGAGGCGCCGGCCGAACCGCCGCCCTGTGTCACGTCCAGGAAACGAACTCTGTGTCTCCACAGGAAGTGGCGGAGGAGGCATGGCGGAACCACCGGCACCGCAACGACTCGGTGATCGTCGACACGTTCCACGGCCTCTTCAAGTCCACACTGGTCTGCCCCGAGTGCCACAAAGTGTCTGTGACCTTCGACCCCTTCTGCTACCTGAGCGTCCCACTTCCTGTCAGTAAGGAGCGCGTCATGGAGGTCTTCTTCGTCTCCCTGGACCCCCACGCCAAACCGGTGCAGGTAGGCCGCCGTGCTGCGCCTCCACTGCGCCTCCACTGCGCCTCCACTGCGCCGCAGAAACACTCAGACCCTCACCGCGTTTGTCTCTGCAGCACCGGGTCGTCGTCCCCAAAGCAGGAAGAGTGTCGGACCTCTGCGCCGCTCTGTCGGACATGACCAACGTCCCGCCCACACAGGTCAGACACCGCTGGACCAAAACAAACACCTCGACGTTCAGATTCATCGTCCTGCAGAACGATGAATGTCTGGAAGGCGTTAAAATATTCTGTATGGAAGACAATTAGTGCCAGTTTCTAATGCAGACATCGTAGTGCACAAGACATAATTAGCCTTCATGGAACTATCATGCAAGATATCAAAGTCTGTCCGGTGGTGGGAAAACCTGAGGCTGAGCTCAGAGTTCTGATCCGGTTCCACAGAACCGAGCCTGAAGCTTCCTGTTTCTTCTCTGTGTTCCAGATGGTCGTCGCTGACGTCTTTAATCATCGTTTCTATAAAATCTACAACCCTGAGGAATCCCTCAGCTGCATTCTGGACCGAGACGACATCTTTGTGTGAGTAAACCAGAACCGGATCGGTTCAGCAAATCAATCAGCCGTCAGGCATCCTATCGGCCCGCTGTCGACTGATTGGTCGCCAGTCGTGTGATCGGTCAGTGTGATCTGTCGTGTGATTGGTCGGTATGGTGGCTCCTGACAGCAGCCGTTTGTCCTGCAGGTATGAGCTGAGTCAGCAGGACGAGGACTCGGTGCTGCTGGCGCTCTACCTGAGGGAGCGCTCCCACTACAGGGACTACGGCTCCAGCAGCAACTCGTACGGAACACGCTGTTCGGACACCCGCTGCTGCTCAACGTGCCGCGCGGCAGCTGCAGCCAGGAGGCGCTCTACGGCCTGTTCCTACAGCGGCTGGCGTGAGCGACACTCTGCAGAGACGGGGGGGCGACCCGGTTTCCCTGCAGGTCTCAGCTCAATCTGTCCGGCTGTTTGCAGGCGCTACGTTCGACCTCCTGACCCCGCCGAGGAGCTGGAGGAGGAAGAGGAGGAGGAGGACGAGGAGGAGGAGGAGCTGTATAAGACTCAAACCAACGGCATCAGTGATGGTAGGACGTTCAGTTTTTAATAAAGCTTCTGAGTGAAGATTGTCATCGTTCTGGTCCATAACTTTTCATACGAGATAAAACTGAAATGATCTGAAGACTAAAACAGATTCAGGTTGAAATGTTCTAATTTATTAAATTAGGACAAAACTACGACTTTTAAATCAAAACTGTCCAACAAAAATATGAAGTGTAGCTCAAAGGGACAACTTTCTGTTGTCACAGTAACCAGGGCCTGATGCTGCAAGTTAAACCCAAACCTGCTTTTAACCGCTTCATTAAAACTGACTGAATTCAGAAAGTATTTCAATAAAAACTCACTTAAATCCAGCTTTTATTGCTGGAAACAGATTTAATGTTTTGTTTTTTTCAAAATAATAAAATT
>NW_026562421.1:4335000-4350000 GCF_027474105.1 Poeciliopsis prolifica | reverse complement strand
AAGTGACATCACTTCCTAACCTGCTGAACTGGGATCTTAGCTGTTATTTTATCCAAACAAGTTCTGAACTGGTTTTAAGGCAGAATTGATGCAAGACTTTAATTAATTTGAAACATTTACTGGTTCCAGAATGAAAAACGAATCGGTTAAATCTAATATGAAAACACTTTGGACTGAATGCTTTTATTTTGTAAACAGATGGATATGTTTAAGTGTAAAGTCATCAGATGTTGACGTGCGGCGCGGCTGTAACAGGAAGTGCAGGGTCAAAGTTGGCATGGCGAGACATCGCAGGACCAGTAGGTGGCAGTGTTGGCTGTCGGGTCTTATTCAGTAAATGTTTCCATCATTAACTGTTTAAAAAAAAAAACAAAATGTAAAAACATTTTTATGGAATTATTCAGGATTTTTCTGTTTCCATCGTCATTTTTAACGTGACAAAAACCCGAAGCAGCCGGAAAACGTACTGGGATCGCTTCATATCAGTCTATTGATTATTATTATTGATTAGTTTTTTGTTTTAAATATCTGATCTATTACCAAACCTTGTATTTGACATTTCCAGTTTTTACTTTTTTTTTTTAATCATTATTTCTAAGCGGTTTTGAGGCGAAACCTGAAACTGCTGTTGCGCCAGTTACTCAACAAGTTGTTGCTAGGTAACAAGTGAACAGTTCACATCTATTGATACTGTAGATATTTGTTATTGATTTATTGTCCACCTCCAGTGATTGTTCTGTCTGTTGGGGTCAAAGGTGATGAAGTTTCTCCTGTTTTGTCCCGCAGACTAATGCTGCCTACGTTTTGTTCTACCACCGACAAGATAAGATCAGGAAGCCCACTCTGCCCGCCCCCTCCATTAGCTCCGCCTCCCAACCTGCCAATGACATCACAGAGACGGGCGCCGCCCCTTCCTGTGGCTCCATGGAAACGGACTGAACGTCTCGATTTTCTTTCTTTGACTCTGGACACTCAGGTTGATTCTGCTTGATTTGGACCCAAACCCGTCTGGACCCGCGGGTTCAGAAGGAGGAAACGGCCCGAAGCTCTGAAAGCGAGTTTATTTCTCTTTAATAAAACACCAACATTCCACTGAAAGCCTGTTTACTGCCAGCTGGACGAGTTCAGCCCGTTTTTCTCCTGGAATAAAACGTTTCATGATTTTCTGTAAATTTCACTTGATTTTCGGAAGAAGTCGCCCGGTTCTGGTGAGCAGAAGCCGGGCCGATTATTTCTATCGACGCTGTCAGGGATTTTAAATATCTGTTTGTATATTTAGCTTTCTCCAGATATTTATTTGTAATGAATTCTCTAGATGATTGGCTGGTGACTGGATTTATTTTCATATTTATAGATGAGCTTTATAACGTGGTATTGATCCGGCGGACGGGTGTACAGTATTTTTGTAAGTGAGGTGAGATGAACGGTATCAGTGGTGGGTGGAGCAGCCAGGAACGCTGAGCCCATTTCTTTATTTGTCTTCCTGTCAAATATCAGAGGAAATTATTTTATTGTACTTCTAATCTTTTGCTATGAATTAAAGGATTATCACCACCAGAGGGCGACGTTTCCAACTCATTCAGAGGGAATTTATAGAAGAAGCGCCGAGAAATTAACGTCAATTTGAATTAAAATTCTGTTTTCTTTAAAAGGTAAAAAAGAAATCAAATTAAAACATTTCAAGTTTTTATTTTTTGTTCAAAGAAAACCAAAAAATATTTTTATCCAGAAATCTGGGTCACGGTCTGGTCTCTACTTACTCTGGGGTTAAAGGTCAGGCCTGTCTGGTGGCCTTTCCAGACCATTGTCACCATGGTAACTGGACCAGGTTCCGGTACGGCCTTCAGAAAACCCAGTGGAGGCCCAGATCATCACTGATCACATCGCTTGGTGGTTTTTTCTGTACGGCCTCCCACACGTTTTCCTTCCACACGACTTTCCTTTTTGAATGAATTTACAGGATTGTATTTTCTGATGGAACCAGAACCAGGCTCCAGATTTAATCCAGAACGTGCAAAACAGAATCTGAAACCGAACATTTAGAACTATCTGAAGGTTCTGTTGGGTTTCGTTCCAGAACCTCAGGGCTCAGTGAAGCTGGTCCGGATCAGTGGTTCTCCGGGTTTCCTGAAGGTTCCGGTCTGTTTCAGACCTTCAGGAGCACCAGAGACCCGCTTATCAGAACCTCAACAGGCCACAGTGGGAACCATCCGATTCTGTCCAGAGGACCGGGTCGGGTCCGGATCAGAACCGGTCATTGGCGCTGAAGATTCCTCCAAAGTTCAGGTCTCTGGCCATGAGCTCCTCCTCCACCCTCTCCAGCGCCCACTGGTGGTTCACCACCTCCAGCGCCTCCCACTCGCTCTGAAACGGGTCAAACCGGGTCGGAGCGTTACGCAGAACCGAACCACACCACCCAAAGCTCTGATCTACCTCACCTTAAAAGCCTTGTTGGGGTCAGGTGGCATCGCCATGGCAGCGCCGGTCATCTGGTCCTGCATGATCCGTGATTGGTCAGCAGCTGTGGAGGAAACGGACCAATCAGAGAGCTTCATTCTGACGCATCATCAATCAGGAAAAACTGGTTTCAGGGAAAATACATAAAATATTTCATCGAACAAAAACCAAACATTTCCTTTTCCCGTTTCTATTTTTTCCACATGCTAAACCAGAACCAGAACCAGAACCAGAACCAGAACTCACCGTTGTCCTGGCCCAGGATCAGCGAGTACATGCTCCTCAGGCCGAACACATTCAGGAAGTACCAGGAGGCCGAGCTCACCCTGCACATCAAACAGAAGCTGAACAGAACCGGGAACAGAATCGGGAAGGTCCGGTTCTGTTGGGTCGGGTTCTCACCAGGAGGCGTCCAGCGACAGCAGGTCGATTCCTCGCTGCAGCATCGGTTTGAACCGCAGCGTCAGCGGGAACGGCACTTTGGCTGGAAAACAGACGGTTCTGGTTTTAATCCTGGCTACGGGTCAGAACCGGGTCAGAACCACCAGGAGGAGGAAACTCACTGATGACGAAGCCGGAGAAGGCCCAGTTGATCCATCCTCCGATCAGAATCATGGGCAGTACGTTGGTCAGGTTTCCCTTCATCATGTCCGTCAGCATGCTGGTGTCTGCAAACAGAACCGGGTCAGCAGAACCGGGGCGGGACGCAGCAACAGAACCGGGTCGGGAGAGGCCCAACAAGGCGACTCACCTGTCATGGGGTTCTTAGGAACGACCTTCCTCTTGACCCGCTTGAAGAAACCGGTCTCTGCATCGTTAAAGTAATGCTTCCTCATGAAGAACGACTGAAACGGATCAGAACCGACGGTCCGATCAGAATGATCGGATCGGAACCGACGGTCCAATCGGATCGGAACCAACGGTCCAATCGGATCGGAACCGACGGTCCGATCAGAACGATCGGATCGGAACCGACGGTCCGATCGGATCGGAACCGACGGTCCGATCAGAACAAGCGGATCGGAACCGACGGTCCGATCAGAACGAGCGGATCGGAACCGACGGTCTAAAGTGTCATAAATCTATTATGTTAATGTTACATCATAGAAACACAAAGTCAATATCACGTTTAAAGGTTATTGATCATTTCAGTCCAGGAAGTTTGCTCCAGATTTGTGTTGCATGAAGCTGAATACTGCTTCTCTGTGTTTGGTTCTGAGGATGCAGAACCTGAACCTGAGAGGTCTGTGTCCTCTGATGTCGGGTTCTGACCCGGTTGGTTCTGGTTTTACATCCCAACTAACAGAACTAAAATATTTAAACAAAAACTAATTTGTATCCCAGAGTGAATCTGTTGTTTTTCAAGAACTTGAGCTTTATGCCTTTCACCACTAGATGGTGTCACTCGCTGAACCCAACCAGAACCGGAACCAGAACCAGAGGCGGTCCAGCAGGCAGGAAGTGAGGCGATCTGTTTACCTGTCGGGGGATGTACTTCCCGTTCTCCCGGAGGATGCGGCTGCGCAGCAACACCTGGCTGGAGACAGAGCGTCAGAACCGGTGGTTCCGGTCCAAACAGAACTGGGCCGTCCGGACTCTCACCTGTCAGACACCTGCTCCGGGTCCAGTTTCCTGTCGCTGCTCATCAGCTGGCTCACGTAGTGCCGCAGGACGCCGACGAAGAAGGTGATGAAGACGATGGGCAGGACGACCCACATCCTGATGCTGGAGTCCAGCAGGAGCTCCGGGCCGGCCATCGGTTCTGATCCGGAAGGAGCAGCAAGGGAGGAGGCTGCTGGGGTGAAAACACTTTCACTCGTTCATCTGCTACTTCCTGGTTTGTATAATTATTCAGATGTTTCCATGAAAACCAAAGATTATTTAGTACATTTTATGGCCATAATTTAGCTCCATACAGCTCTGACTCCATCTGGTAAATTTCACACCAAACTTTTTCCTTCCATTAAACTTTCTATTGTTATATTTTGATGCAGTAGTCTGAATTACCATCTCTACAGAAGTGAGATCTCCACCGGTTTCTTCATGGTTTTATATTGGAAAGTATTCGCAGGTGTAAATAATCTTTACATTTAGAGGAGTCTGACTCTATAAATTAACTTCGCCGCAATTTTCCGCTTTATTGAGGCCATTTTTCAGTTCCAGTCATCAGAACCATCAGCTGCAGGTGACGTCAGTTCCTCCAACTGCTGAAGTTTCAAAACAACCTCGAAGCTAGCGCGGCTAGCTCGCCTGCTAGCTCGGTTTAAACCAGCGCAGAAACTCCAAACAAACTCCAGACAAACTCCGAACACTCACCTTATTCACCAACTTTCTCCAGACTCCAATAACGTGCTCCGCTGCGTCTGGAAATCATCCACATCCGGTTTAAACGGAAACGCCGTCATACTGGCGTCGTAGCGTAGCAGATAAGAACTGCACGCCAGTGAGTCCGCCATCTTGTGTGTGTCGTTTTCTCTTTAGCGTGCCACTTACATTGGGCAAAAGAAGCGCTAAATCTTTACGTTCTATAAAATTTGACTAATCGTTGTCATAAACAATGATATAAACACCTTTCAGTTATTTACTGACATAAAAATTATACGTTAACTTAAAAACCCAAAACATTAAAATTCAGAACGTGTGATTTGCGCAGATTTCATTCTGATTTGTTGCCTAAATTGGCAATAACTAAATGAAAAGCTTGATTAAATAGTTTATTTGCGAAATATTAGAGCCAGAAATGAGCAATGTTACTAACTTATTTGATTTCAGTCTGACTAATTATCACTGTCTATACATTCCATCTTATTAATCAGTTTCACTAATCAGTTTCTGTTATTTATGATTTTTTTCATTAATTGTATTTATTTATTTATTTTACATTGCTGTCACTTTAAAAAAACATCAGTCTTTTTTCTAGTGAAATGTTTCCTCTTCGTTCTCTTTGCTTGTGACTCTGTGCAAAAACACAAAGGAGAGTTTAAAATAAATCAGTGTAAGATGAAAAAGTTTCAAAATTTCAATGTAAAAAACGCATAAAATAGAAAAAAGAAAAACTGATTAAAATTAGATTATAATTGTTACTAATGAAGCCATGAAATTGAAAACAAGAGGAAAATGAATTAGTAATGATAATGTCACATTAAGAATGATTAATGACTATAAATGAAGCTAAACTGAATATAATAAAAGTTGTGATTGAAATGTTAAAAAATGACGACACAAAGAGAAAAAGTTTCCATACACATGAACAGATTTTTATAATTTCAGAGCAATAAATATTTCCACTTTGTTCATATTTCTGACATTTCAAAAACAAAGTACAAGTAATATATATTTATGTACACAGCTAAAATCTTCCAAACATAATTTTTAAAATAATGTCGTCTCTGTTGGACACATATTTGACACTTTACTCGTACAATTTTACAAGGACTATTGCAGTTTCTCTTTTTGCTCTACATTATAAACAAGAAATGATTTTTCTCCATGAAGTGATCGGCTCCAAACGGGCCGCACCGCCGTTCACCCGTCCCTGTATCCACACACAAACAAGCGGCCGTCTTCACGTGGGACGCAGAAGAGTCTGAGCTTTCATTGGAAGCAGATCTGATCGGCTGTTTTAGTTTATTTTTAAAGTTCCCTGTCTTTCCTGCAGCGGTCAGACCGGATCTGCTTCTAGGAAATAAAAAAGATAAATGAACTCAGACTTTCTCTTCCCGATGAAACGCAGCCGACGAGAGCTAAAGTTCATTTAACAACTTATGTACATTCATGTTTATAGTACAGCTCATTCAGTGCAGATACTGGAATAAATACCACATGCAAACTGATAGTGGAGAGCAGGCCTGGGCACAAAATAAGGAACAGCTAAAATAAGTGATTAAAGGAGCATTAAAAACAGCTTCTGCATGTCTCTAAACTCAATCTCCTGAGGACTTTGTGTGTTTGGATTCATTTATTACCTCATGGGAAGCAACTGCTTCAAATAAAGAGATCAATCATACAAAAAATATCATATTTGACAATAATTCAATCAAAATGCAGAACCAGGGAGGAAAAACATCCACTGCAGATGCTAATGCTAAGTAGCTAACGCTAAGTAGCTTCTGCCACAGAGCTTTAGCATTGCTAAAGCTAACGTTTATGGTTAGTGCTGTAGCTAATTATTTATCAGTGCCCACCAGTGCTATCAACATGGTGGAGTTTAGTGCTTTAGCATTAGCTTTTGATAAATACCCTGTTGCTATTGTGCATTGGTGAAAGCAATGTTTATGATTAGTTAGCTTTATAAGGTTAGTGCAGCTAACATTTTAGTTGGTGGTTCTCACCACTGCTAAACAGGTTAAAGGTTGAACTTCTTGATGGGATAATTATAAAAATACTCAACAAGTTAGGACAACCTCAAACCTCAAACCTCAACCTCAAACCTCAACCTCAAACTCAAACCTCAACCTCAAACCTAAACCTCAACCTCAAACCTCAACCTCAAACCTCATCCTCAAGACGCCGTCGGTCTGCAAAGCTGCAGCTGAATGAAACCAAAGTCTCCTGGAACATCTGGAGATGTTTGGAGAAAGTCAAACATGGAGAATAAAACTGTTCAGTTGTAAAGACAAGTTTCTCCAAACCCTAAGAGTTTAAGAAAGAACCTTGTGAGGTTCTGGTGCTGAAGGTTCTGATAACCACTGGATTCAGTTTTCAGCCCTGCTTCAGAACTTTGTTTTTGTTTCTGTCAAATTTGTCATTTTAATCTGGATTCTGACCTGATGAGAGCTGGCAGAGCCGTGAGGATGGAGAAGCTTTTCACCAAAGCTCCTGGTTAGAGGAACAGAGGTCCAAATACATTTACCAATAAACACTGGCGACGGCAGGATGGTTTCTCCTGGTGGCACCAGAATGGATCTGATCTGAAACCGAATGTTGTTTTCTGGAGGATTTGGAGTTTAGAGTCACGCAGAAACAGGCGTGGATGTGTCGGTTTCTCCTGAAACAGAACGAGCCGGGTTCCCTCGAGGTAGGCGTGATCCAGTGTGGAATGAAAACCTCTTTTTGTTTCGGTTGAAATGGTTTCTCTAAGGCCCCCATAAAGGAAACAGGTGTTTCTGTAGATGCCTGTGTAAATCCAACGGTCCGGAGGAAGGAAGGATTATTTCTGGTTTGGTGTTGAAGCAACACGACAAGCATGTCAGAAACCTGCATGTCAGTCACAGATTACTGTTGTTGTTGTAAACGTGTTAAAAGTTAAAAAACGGATTTGAGATCATAAACCCAAATCAGAAATCACATTGTAAGCACATAACAAAATCAAAAATGCTAAGAAATACAAAGCAGCCCAAGGAGAACTTCAGGTTATTAAAAGCTCGTCACACAACAATACTGAGATCAGAAGCTTGCTCTGAAACGTCAAAGAGGTTCTTCAGATTGAATTGTTTCTTTGTTTTGGCTTTTTCCAGAGGAGAACCAGGAAACCGTTTGGTGTTTCGAGCACAGGTTTGTCATTCAAGCAATTCTGAACGTCGGTTACAGATTGATGCTGTTGGCCCCACTGAAACAAGAACACACTGTACAGTTTGATATCTACAGGTGGTTTCAGGTGATTGCAGAGAAACTGAAATAATGTGCCAATGTTTCCCAACATCCAGCAGTGAGACGCTGGTCAAACAAACCAGAGCAAAGAGGGAAGAACTTTCTTCCAGCAATCGTTAGTTTCCCACATCCAAGAACGTTGATTAAAAACAGAAAAACACTGGGACAGTGGTTTTAAACTCAAAGTACAAAAATAACATCTAAAACAGAGTTCATTAAAGAGATTTCCACTTCATGTGAGACGTGGGACTTGATTTACTCTCCAGTCCGATGAGTTGTCCTTCCAGAGACTTTAGGTCCAAGTTTTAGGTCCTTTCTGTGTCTTTGTTGGATGATGAGGGTGACTGAAGGCTCGGTCCATGTTGTTTCTTAAAAATCCAGAAAATGGCTTCGTATTTCTGTTCGAGATGGACTTCGCCAACCAACGCGGAGGAAACTCAGATTTGGAATCGTCTTTTCTTTAGGTGGTTTGTCTCGGATGATGAGTCCCGTGATTATTGATTAATGTACCATCCTTATGTCTGAAGGCACCTTATGCTCTGTTTTGAAACCAAGCGGCAGATAAAACATCACTCACCCTCAACAGAAAGTCTCATTTTGCTGCTTAAAAACACAAAAGTAGTTGGTACTGGGTGGGAAATACATAAACTTGCATCTGAAACCAAAAACTCTGACATCATTTAAGGATCTTTAGTGAAAACATTGTCAGCATCAATATTTTACTGCATGCCAGTCCTGTAACATAAGAAGCCATAAATAAACAAAAAAAGAGACGTAGCTGCATGACTAAATGACCCCATTAATATAAAAACCTTCAACTTTTCTTACAATCCTCCGAAGTGCTTCAATAGATGGAAATTTCTCTACCTTCTTAAGGACGTTTCACCTCTGACCTGTCTACCTCCAGTTATGGAAATGATGTCATAACTGAACTCTAACTGAACGTTTGGGTCACTTATTTTAGAATAACATGTTTGGCTTAGGAACCCTATTAAAATAATCTCCAACCTGATGTTTTTAGTTTTCCAGAAACGATGGTGGATGCAGCATGTCAAAGGCCGAACTCTGAACTTCTCTGACCTTTCATTGGATGTAGCGATTAATGTTAAAGTTCATCATTGCACTGAAACCTTTGGCCCCACCAGGGGGTAACTTTGGATAAAAGCTTCTAAGTTAGTTGTGTCACAATTTTTTGTGAATGATTAAAACAAGAAGGAAACAAAAAAATGAAGTAAAAAATGTCAAACATAAAATTTAAAACAAAAGCATTTTCATAATTCAGTTAGCTAAAATGCTAATATTAGCCTCAATGCTAACATTTGCACAGGGGTTATCAGTAGCATGTTGACCTACAATAGCATACACCATTTAATGTGCAAAGAACAGTGTGTACACTAAAATAAGCTAGAATGCTAATGTTAGCTTACATACTAACATTAGCTTGGGAGAAATTAACATTCTCCACTCAGTGTGCAAAGAGCATTGTATGAGCTAAAATGAACTAAAATGCTTAGCTAACATGCTAACATTAGCATGGGAGATAACAGTACGTTAACAAACTGCATTCAGTGTGCAAAGAGCATTGTATACACTAAAATGAACAAAAATGCTAATGTTAGCCTAAGTGCTACCATCTGAATGTGGGTTATCATTAGCATATTAACTAATACTGACTTTCTGAATTCAGTATGCAAACATTAGTGCAAAAGCTAAAATTAGCCAAATTAGCAACAAGAAAGGCCTGCCTTGTTTGTTACCAACCATGGAGGATTCTCATAAACGCCTCATTATGGGACCATTGAAGACATATTGACGCCCCTACTGGTGATTTCAGATAAACACAAACTTCTGAAAGCTGTACCCTGCTTCTGATTTTTATCAAACTTCCTTTTTTAGTTTTATTTTCCCACCCAGTTCCATTGACATTGCTGCTGCTGCTGCTAAAGATACAGAAAGCTGCACTGTAAAAAATCAAAAATAAAAACATCCTGTTTGTATTTCAGGTAGAGCAGCTCCACCGTCCTCATTGGCAGAAAACAACAAAAATCCCCCAGTTTGGCATCTTTCATCTTAATCTCCTTCTCTGGCAACGTTGAGGGTCACAAACACATCAAGGAGCATCAAATACAAATGACAGATATTATTATTTCTGAAAATTCAGGCGTACACTTTCATATATACTGGGATACTTGAGAAATGAGGAGAGCATTCACAGATTTAGTAGAAATAAATCCTCAAATTTACAGGAATAAGTGAGAAAACCTGGAAAAGTCCCATTCCAAAACAACAGTATAGCGCCCCCTGCTGAAACCCTGTAATCCACAAACACTAAAGGCTTTTAGTAGTTTTTGCAGAACAAAAACAAAGACACCTGTAGATTTGTTTTGATGGCTTATTTCAAAGGTTTTAGGAAGTTTATGAGTCGAGTCTTCACTTCGCTGGATTGGCGCTTCACATCACAACAAATCTATCCCTGCATATTGGATATGAACCATAAACACACTGATAACTGTTAGCTATTGCACAGGTCATGCATGCCTGTCTAAGACACAAACGCCACCATATTAATGCTAAACCTCTGCTTCTGCCCGTAATGGCTTGTAAATATGTCAAAACAAAGTTTCGTGTTGGTTTTTGTGCTGAACAACATGGAGTGAAACTACTGGTACTTTTGGACACGGTACTGTCCCTTTAACTCGGAGCGTCGACTCTCATATTACGTTTTCAGGCACTGTTCCCTTCCTCACTGGTCCCTCAACCGCTTGTCCACTACAGACACAGAAATGTGAAAAAAGGTACTCACAACATGAGACGAACACTCTGAAGTAGTGAAGAACTACAAACATGTCCAACTGAGTCCCGGCTCACCACGCAGGGCGGCATGAAGGGAAGGTGGGGGCGTCACCAGACCTAAGTGGTAGTTTTTCCCTCCGGCTCTCTACCTGCCAGGAAAGTCGATGTGGAAATAGCACAGGCTGAGCAGCTTCCTCTTTCCCGCTCTCACCGCTCTCCTCCTTATCAGGCGGCCATTTTGATACAACTGGATCTGCCCTCCCACTCTTCTTCCCCTCCTCCCTCTTGTGCTCACTCTCAATATCGCCCCCTGGCGGCTCACTGTGGGGTTGCGCGCCACCGTCCTCGATTTCTGCGTCTTCACACGACCGTGCTGATGCGGCTGACGGGCTTCGCTTTGGGGCCGCCCCCTTGCCCCACCCCCGGGGGAGCGGGGAGAGCGGGGCGCCCGACGGGGGAGGCAGCGGGGAGTGCGGAGGGGGCGGCGGGATGGACGACAGCGGCGGGTACTGGGGGGCGTAGGGCTGCGGCGGCGTCTGGGTGACGAGGCGCGCCGAGGGCGTCTGGGGCGGCGGCGTGGAGAAGATGAAGTGGGTGGAGCCTGTCGCGGAGGGGGAGGGACTGAGCGGGGAGTGTGTGTGCACGGTGTGGTTGTGTGTGTGTGTGTGAGCGTGCGGGTGGGGCTGGGAGTGCGAGATGGTGAGGGGCAGCTTGGCTCCGCCCCCTGGCCGGTGGTAGAGTCCGTGCGGCGTAGTGGGCGTGACGGGCGAGTGGGGGGACAGCGGCGGTGGCGTGGTGAAGCCGGACACCATGTTGTAGCGCGGGTGGGCGGAGCCTTGCTGCAGCCTCTGATGCAGCTGGCTGTGGGGCGGGGTGCAGCTGTGCCGCAGCGGCGCGGAGAAGCGGTGCGTCAGCGCGTGGTGCTGCGGCACGCTCTGCATGTGGTAGCGGTGGTGGTGATGGTAGGGCGGCGGCGGCGGCGTCTGCTGCGGCGGGTGCCCACTGACTCCGCCTCCTCCACTGTTGCCGTGGCAATACTGGGCGTGCAACACCTGGAGCTTGGACGGCCCCCCTCCCGGGCCGCCGCCCCCTCCAGCCCCGGCCGAGTCCGACTGGCCGAGGTTGGGTGAAGGGGAGGGGCATGGGGAAGGGGAGGATGGGAGGGCGATGGGCGGCGCGGGGGCGGGGTAGTGAGGGGGGACGAAATCATCAGAGGACTCGGTGGACCCTGAGGAGGCGGTGACATCATCGTCAGGGGACCAGGAACTTTGCCTCTTCGACTGCCGAAGAAGTTCCCCATTCGGCCTCCGGGGATCTGGCCGCCGCCCGCCGCCATCGCGCCGCCGGGCCCAGCCCCGCCCCCGCTCGCGAGAGGAGACGTGGTGACCCCCCCTGGTTGTGACAGAGCCCCGGCCCACCCCCCACCCCTGTACCGGGGCTCTGAGTAGGGCGGTGCGGCCGGTAGGCTGCTGGGGACGAGGGCACCATCATGGGGCTGTAGGACAGACTGACGCCCTGCAGGGGGCGCTGCTGGTGAGGCCTCGGGCTGCTAATAATGGAACCCTGAGGACAGGAAGAGCAGAAGAAGAACAAAATCAGAAGAAGACTTCTCATTGGTCAGACCAACATCCTGCTGTTTCGCCTCACGGAGCTTCAGGTATTTTGTGAAGAAAAGGAGTTAAAATGGCCGCCGTAGCGTCTGCGGCGCAGATTTATCGCATCGTTTCTGAATTCAGCCAAAAACCAGATTCAGATTTACTCAAGAAAAGCTTTGATCCAATAAAATGTTTATTTCCTGACTTAAAAAGGACTTTTGATTGATTTTTAATGTTCTATCAAAAGCCTTAAATAGTTTTTATCCAATTAATCATCAGAATAATCTATTGATTATTAAAATAATGGTTGGTTGCAGCTCTAGAAAGTAATAAATAGTTTCCCCAGCGACTCGCCTTCCCCAGTTTTATTAGTAAAAATATCTGAAACTTGTTTCATTTTCCTTCCTCGTCATAATTGTTCAGAAACTTGAGCATAAAATCCCAAACAAGGCAGAATTTTTCCCTTTCAGACAAAACATGGAACGTTTGGATAAATCTGGGATGTTTGGATAATCCATTCAGGTAAGAATCCAAACTTCATCAGCAGGATCATCGTTTTATAAAACTCAGAATAAAGGAGATTAGCACTTCAGATTATGACTGAGCTCCATTTTCTACACTAAAAACAGCAAAGTTCAAATAAAATCATGCAAAGCAAGAAAATAAGAGAATAGAGTCGACCTGGCTGCCATAGAAACGTTGTTTAAAAGTCCTGAAACCCACTATAAAAAGTGAAGTTCTGGGTTTTTGTAGGGAATAAGTAACAGAAATGCAGCTGAGGAATCTGGAACATGAAGGAGAAACGCTGCTGTCAGCAGGAGAGCCAATCAAGGAAGGAATTCATTTTCCTTGGTGCTGATTGGCTGAACCCCAAGAGGGCGGTAGACCGATGATCCACCGTGTTTCAGAAGAGACATTTGAGTCTGCAGTGAAAAATAAATCCAGGAACAAACGGCTCAACTCACTGCAGCCTGAAAACCGAAATCCTCCAAACTGAACGACAGCAGCTCAATTTCTGACAGTCTGGGATTTTCACCTCTTTAAGCTTCTCATTAATATCCGGAAATCTGTATTCCTACAAGTTCAGTGAATATTTTCTGCTTCCCAACAAGCAGATGGATGTTTATGTTTCTTGAGCTGCAGCATGTTGAGCTGCAGCATGTTGAGCTGCAGCATGTTGAGCTGCAGCATATTGAGCTGCAGCATGTCGAGCTGCAGCATGTTGAGCTGCAGCATATTGAGCTGCAGCATGTTGAGCTGCAGCATATTGAGCTGCAGCCTGAAGGATGACAACAAATATTTCAATATTTCCTTCATTCCAACTCCAGTTTGTTGAAGAAAAAAAGCAGCTTCACATGCAGCAAACATTTACAAAACTCCACAAACACATCAGGACGACCTTTGACCCCGCAGGCAGTGAGGCAGGCAGTGAGGCAGGCAGTGAGGCAGGCAGTGAGGCATGCGACGGCAGCGTGACGGCGGTGCAGCATGCTCGCAGCGGACCCGCCAGACTTACTTCAATGGTACTGTCCAATGAGCCCACACTGTTCCTCCGACCGCGCTTCCCTGTCATCCAATCAGAATCCAGGAATTAAACTTTAGCACAGGAAACAGGAAGTGCTGAGCAGACGTTCGCACTGAGCTGCTCAGCAGTGACTTTTCATCTGGACGTTTCCCTTCATTAGCATCTATGCTAAGCTAAGCTGAAAAATGCTAACTTCAGCTTTGAAGTCCAGATTTTATTCATGATGCTGAATTTTAGATATGAAACATAAAAATGATTTTCGGAGAACAAAGAGAAGCTCATTCAGGAATTTTAGGGTTTTACTAAAACACAATAAAATTTGATATTTTAGCTTCTTCACTGAGCAACTTCATGATATTTAGGAAATATAAATCTGTAATTTAATGTAAAAATGAACAGATATTCATTATTAGAGCTTTTCTAATTTGAATTGGTCAGATTTTTACAGCAGCGTATTTAAACTGGTATTGTTATCACCAGTTTAAGCTATACACTATTGAAGTCCTAATATTCCTAGAATAAAGTAAAAAAATAATAGAATAAGGTTGAAATGAAAGAGTCATAATAATCCAGGAATAAAAACGAGCTAATGTGAGAAGAGTCAAAATAAGAGAATAAAGTCGCAACAATCATAGAAAAATTCAAACAGTCACATCATTCATGAATAAAGTTGCAATAATCCAAAAATAGGAGAATTAAATTATAATTTTATGAGAACTGCTGCACAAAAAGCAATTAAAAATCTAAAGATTAATTTGCATATTTAAAATAATCTCCTTTTCTGGCCCTTATAGGCTGTTATAGATTTTAAATCAAGAATAACCCAAGAGGAAGTTTGGCATCAGAAGCTGCGCTGCAGCTCCTGCTGCTGTCCAGCAGGTGGAGCCAGCGCCCCGGAGCATCGTTTCATCACTGAAGTGTAACGTTGCATAACAACACAGATGCAGGTTCACTGTGAGTCACTGTGAGAAACCAAGAAATCCTCCAGAACTGCTGCGTCATCATGTCACGTCTTCATGTTTCGCCTCCAAAGAGACATTT
>NW_026562421.1:4250000-4327500 GCF_027474105.1 Poeciliopsis prolifica | reverse complement strand
GAAGACCTGAAACGTCTGCGCTGATGGGCCGGACCTCACCTGAAGGCCTCCACCAGCCGCTCCACCCGCTGAGCTTCGCCCTGAACCTTGATCTGCGCCTGGAACTTCCTCAGCGCTTCGTCCAGATCCATCCCGGAGAAGTCCATCTCATCCAGGACGCAGCTGCACAGAGGAGCACAGGAACTCTGACTGACCTCAACCAACACTGAGTCTGCAAAATAAGTCAGCTGCTGCTGACCCTCGCTCCTCCAACACTGAAGCTTTAATCATTTGTGTTAGCAGCAGCAGTCAGAGACGATGCTAAAGCACTGATCATGAATCAGTTTGTGATTTAGAATCAGAAACATTAGTTTGTTCATTCAGAGCAGCTGTTTTTTCAAGGCAAAACGATCATTTTATTTCATCCCAACTGATCCCAGTCAAACACAAACTAATGTAAAATGTTTCTAAATAAACTCAGCAGATTTTATCGGGTCACTCACATGCAGTGATGCTCCACTAACACTATTCACAAACATCTAATCTCCTAATCCTAAAGCATTTCAGAACGCAGGAATCGAACGTTGCACTGACTCCAGGACGTCTTTGTTGAACTGCTGCCGGCTGCCCAGGAACTCTCCGATCATCTGGCGGCTCAGTCCTTTCCGCTCCAGGATGAACCTGGCGATGCCCACCGGCGTGTCCGACACGAAGCCCTTCTCGATCAGGTACTGGATCCCCTTCTCCGGCTTCCTGTGGACCAGCATAAACGGGACTTCACGTCTCTCCTTATGCAGCTGAAGTAATATTGCATATCTGTGTTTTATTGGTGCAGGACAAACTCCAGTCCTCGAGGGCCGGTGCATCTTTTAGATGCGTTTCTGCTGCACCTGAATAGAGTAATGATGTCATTAAGCTCTGGAGGTCTGATCTACGCCAGGAGGAGGAAATGAAGCCGTTTCATTCCAGCGTTTTGTACCTGAGGCACAAAACTGCAGGACGCCTGGAGGATGAGACCCGTAGAGACATGCTGGTCATCAGCCGACTCTTATTGCCGGGTCCAGCCAATCACCTATCAGATCAATAGCCGATCAGCTGACCAATCACCTATCAGATCACCTATCAGATCAATAGCCGATCAGCTGACTGATCACCTATCAGATCACCTATCAGATCAATAGCCGATCAGTTAACCGATCACCTATCAGATCAATAGCCGATCAGTTAACCGATCACCTATCAGATCAATAGCCGATCGGTTTGGATTTAACCATATTGGGGTGCACCAGTCTTACTTTTGGCACTATTGCTGGTCCATATAAGCAAATGTTCTGATCTTGGACCCACTTGTTGAAGAGGTTGAGGCCGATGCGGTACTGCCGCCGCTGCACCACGTCGTTGTTGAAGGCGGGGGAGTCCCAGCTGTGGCGGCTCTCCCTCTGGTAGGTCTGCTTCCCCAGCGAGGCGCCGCCCATCGGCTCCCGCAGGCTGTCCCTGGACGACGAGCCGGAGCTGCAGTTGTTGACGGTGGTGTCGTCGTTGGAGTTGGTGGTGGTGGAGTTGACGCTCTCGTTGTCTCCGTCTGAGCAGAGCAGGTGGTGGTGGTGGTGCAGGTGTGGGTGGTGGGCGAGGTGCTGAGGCCCCTCCAGGTTCTGCAGCACCGAGGAAGAGGAGGATGACATCGGCGAGGGCGTGAGAGGCGGCGGCAGCGGGGACAGAGGGGTGAGGGGCGGGACCGGGGAGGGCAACGGAGACGCAGGGGGTTCTGGGTAGGCGTGTGGGAGGTGGTGGTGCTGGTGGTGCAGATGGTGGTAGTGGTGGGCGAAGTGGTGTGCGGATGCTGCATGTAGCGTGCGCGTGATGCATGACGTGCTGGCTGTACTGCGGGTGGTGGTGCAGGATGGTGGGGAGGTGGGGGATGGCAGAGGGGTGTTGGAGGGGTGGCAGCGTCCGGCCGACGGCATCGGCAGAGGGGACGTTAGCGGGGCTGCGCGTCTGGCCTTGCGCCATGGCCACCGATCGGCCGTTTGGCTTGTGTTTGATGGTTCCCTGTGGAGATTCGGCTTCACTGCTTCCGGCTCCGAGCTCGTCCTCTCCACTTTCACCTTCAGCTCCTCCTCTGCCCCTCTCCTCCTCGCTCCCCTCCAGAGGACTCCTGTTCATACACCAAACGCCCGATGGACCCGCGCTCCGACCTACACACACAAATCACACTCAGAGCAGGAAGCTTTCTGGATCCACTTCCTCCATCAAGCTGTGGTCCTGATACATAAATGAATCATTAACAGGATTGTGCTGCAGCTGCAGCAGGTGATGCAGTCATTTGACCTGCTGCAGCCACATCCAGAAGAATGTCTCCTGGTTGACTCAGCTGATCACAACAGACTAGCTTAGCAGCCAACAGTTAGCATAAGTTCCTATTTAAAGGGCCGGTTCCCCTTCTTGAGTTGGTTCTGCTCTCTGCATGCAGTGCAAGTGATTTGGATCTGGTCTCCCCATCAGCACTAAAGTAAAGGGCGACGTGAGCTAAACATAAAACTTTAGCTAAAGTTAAACATAGAACTTTAGCTAAAGCTAAACATAGAACTTTAGCTAAAGCTAAACATAGAACTTTAGCTAAAGTTAAACATAGAACTTTAGCTAAAGCTAAACATAGAACTTTAGCTAAAGCTAAACATAGAACTTTAGCTAAAGTTAAAGTTAACGCTTAGCGTTAACTTTAACGTTAAATAGCTAAAGCTAAACATAGAACTTTAGCTAAAGTTAAACATAGAACTTTAGCTAAAGCTAAACATAGAACTTTAGCTAAAACTAAACAGCACTTTAGCAAAAGCTAAACCATACACCAACATGGTATTTAGTGGAAGCTCATGCTAAAGTTCTATAGCAGCAGTGTATCTAGCGGGAGCTAATGCTAACTCGCTATAACTAGGTTTAAAGGTGATCAGTTTTCACCAGGTTCACTTGGATGTTTTTTCTCTTAATGAATTAAATCTTCATTTGAAAGTTTCTGATTATTGTTTGTTGACTAAAACTATTTTAAAAACATTTCTAGTCTGTGAAGTTAATGTTTTATATCCGTATCTGACCTGTCGCTCATGTCCACTGAACTGTCGCTGGGCGGTTCGATGGTGAGGACCGGAAGGTGTCCCCCTGCTCCGCCTCCTCCTCCTCCTGCTCCGCCTCCTCTGCCTCTGTACTCTCCTCGGCACTCCGTGCAGGGGGTGCTGCTCCTCCGGCTGGTGCTGCTGCCTCCCTCCGTCTCCCTGCTGTCCTCCCTGCCCCCTGCGCCCCCGACCCAGTAGTCCGTGTCGGAGCTGGAGGCCGGACGGGACAGCGGCGAGGACGGGAGGCAGCCTTCGTCCATGTAGAGCGTGATGTCGCTGAAGGTGGCGGTGCTGTCCTCGTGCATGGCCACGCCCCCCCGGCCTCCCTCCCCCGGCCGGGCGCGCGCCGCGACGCAGTGTTGGTGTTGCGCCATCCGCACTGCCTGTACTCCACCTCCTCGTCCTCTTCCTCGTCGTCCTCCTCCTCCTCTTCCTCGTCCTCGTCTCCCTCCTCCTCGTCCTCGTCCTCCTCTCCTTCTCCGCCGACATCTTGCGAGTCTTCGCGGCCGGACTGGCAGGTGAGCGAGTCGTCCATGGAGTCGGCCAGAGACTTCACCTGTGAAGGACGAAGAAACGTTGAATGACTCGAATTCGTCAGATGAATTTCTGAACTTTGACCTTGAACAGGTTAGGATAGAACTACGGGCGGAATGAAACACGTTCATTACAGGTTTTGTACAAAATTATTCATAAAGAGATTTCAGTTTGGTCAATTCTGCTTTTCAGAATGAGAATGAGCTGTTTAGAGCTAAGCTGCTGCTGGCCACGCCCCCGCTGGCCACGCCCCCTGGCCACACCTCCAATTCAATATGGCTGCAAAGTGGTAGAATACTATTATTCTACCACTCCTCTTTGAAAAGTGGAGCCTCCTGCAGAACCAGTAACAATGCACCAAGTGGTTTCTGGATGATAAACCATCAACAAACACCTGTTTTTCCAGCAGCCATTGTACAGCAGAGGCAACGACAGGCTCGGGTTGCTAGTTAACGACGCAGTGTCCATCGAATGTGACTTAACGATTGGGAGGTTTTTGAAACAGCTCACTTATCGGCAATAATCTGGGTGTTTTTAGAAACAGTTGAGATCAAAATGAAAGTACAAAGACATGCAAACTGGGAAACCAGCAGAATGAGCCCCTTTAAATTAAAGATAAACTCCAGCTGAACATGTTTCTAGCAGCTTGTTTCAACAACGCTGCAGATTAGTTAGAGTTGGTTTGACAAATACTCTAAAAATAACCACATATGGTGGATTTTCCCAGGCTGATGTGTTTCTGATGACACAATCTGACAGATTTGGAGGGAAAAGTCAAGGTTTGACTCCTACCAAACAAGAATTAATGCCCAGATCAAGGTGTGTTGATCTGGGCATTAACTCAATTTCTCTGTTATTTTGGACCAGCGTTTGTACTTTCAGTCTCCGTCCCTCCTGATAGTCCAGCAGATTCGATTCAGTTTGGGACCAAAGCAGAAACATCTGCTCCACCTCCAGCTGCTGGAGCACCAACAGCAGCGTTGATTCAACACAGACAGACTGGAGTTAGATTACAGCGGACCAACAGAGTTTGGTGTGACTGCAGCCTTAATCACATATTAAACTGGTTTCCAGGATTTCCTTCTTAAATCTCTGGATTATTACCAAAATTAGAAACATCCTGTGTAGGAGTGAAAAACTAGTCAATGCATTTCTTCCTTTAAGACTGCATTAGTTCTTTACTATCAGGAAGTCCACAAAATGCAATTAATTAAATTACTAACTCTATTAGTAATCACCTTAACCTTTCAGTAACTTATAAAGGTCCATATTTTTTGGACACTCTTCAAAATGCTATTTCTGAGGCTGAAGTGCTTTGACCTTCAAAGTTCAGGGAAATGGCTCCAAGAGAACAGCTGCTGGTCCAAACCGGGCCAAACAAAAAACTGGCCGAAAAGCAAAACGTATCTGAACCCCGATGCAGCTGGATGGTCCACCAGGCTCACTAAGGCTCCATAAAACAAACTGAAAAGGTTTTCTGCACTTGAGCAGAAACTGAATCTGAAGGTCCTTCCTTTTGCAGATGACGCCGTGTTGTATTTCAACTTGTAAATGTTGAATATCTGGTTGGCATTAGTGGAAGTAGAAAACAAGAATGCGTTTGCCTGTTTGGAGAAAGAGTCGTCTACGTCCCCAGCGTCCTCTGACCCCTGCTGGCCCGGCGACCCCTGGCCCTGTGGCTGCCGCTCATCAAACGAATACTGCGCTCAGAGGAAACGGCCGTCACCAAGCAGATCAGAA
Organism: Poeciliopsis prolifica; assembly: GCF_027474105.1. NCBI lineage: Eukaryota > Metazoa > Chordata > Actinopteri > Cyprinodontiformes > Poeciliidae > Poeciliopsis > Poeciliopsis prolifica. The sequence continues at coordinate 4,322,140 of NW_026562421.1, read as the reverse complement.
CCAGATCAACTCTTGGCTGGTCCAGTCTGAACGCGCTCCTACCTGCAGCCTCATGTTGGACAGGATGATGCGGCGGGTCATCCGGCTCTCTGACGCCGAGCTGCGGAGCCTCTCAAACTTCTTGTTCATGCGGTACCGCCTGAACGCCGCCTGGATCGTCCTCGCCGCCCGCCGGGACACAAACTGGCCCCCGTACTTCCTCTCCAACATCTCCACCTACCAGAAGGACCAATCAGAAAAGATGGAGCAAAACGTTCTGAGGGAATCAGAGGCGTCGGATCGCAGAGCGGTACCTTCTTGTCCTGGAGGTCTGTAGAGAGCTCATAGCTGTCAGATAGCGCCTTGCAGCGTTTGCTCTCCTCCTCCTCTTGCTTGCGGAGCGCCAGGCTGGCCGGCTGATGTCTGCTGCGCTGGGCCCAGGCGAGGCTTGCAGGGCTGGGGGGAGAGATGGGGGAGCCGCCCTGGAGACAGACAGAGAGACGAGCTGCAGAAACTGACAACCAGTTTTATATGGACCATCTTATCCTTTAACAAGGTTTTTACTTTGCAACGTCCTTACAGTGTTTTCTTTTACCAATGTGTTGAAGTTATTAATATTCTGTCATTTAGACATTCTTACTAATGCATGTCTTCAGGCACAGAATGTAATTCATAAGCATCCAACAAGTGAGGAAGGTAGAAAGTGAAGATGAGTGAAGGACCTGATCATTAGTTTCACTAAAGCTAAAATGGTAACTTTATCACTTACATGTTGTAATAATGTTAATATTCTGTGCTCAGCAGAAATTTGTTCACTTTCTCAGGTCATTTGTGACTAAATGTGGATGGGGTATGAATACTTTTGAACCTGTGGTCGTTTATTTAACGGGAGAACCAGAACCTTGTGGGCCGGTACCTGTGTCTGCGAGCGAGAGGCTCCCAGCGGGCCGGTGCCGGAGGCGGGGCCGTAGGGGTCGCAGGGGTCGCAGGGGCTGTTGCTATAGCGATGGAAGGGAGGAGGATGCCCAAAGGACGAGTCTGAGAAGGTGACGACCTCCGGACACTGGGGGTCGCTCTCCACGCTGAGCGGGAGACACAAACAGAGACAGAGCTGCTGTCAGGTCAGCCAACCGGACCCGGACCGGACCAGAACCAAGCAGCTCACCAAACAGCTGTAAAATGGACAGAACTGTTCCGACCCGGTTCATCTCCACCGGGTCGGAACAGGCGGTCCATATGAGGCGTCGCCGACCAGCAAAATAAAATCACGTCGCAATACGAAGAAAATGAAACTTAAGTCTGTTTCTGTTTTCAGATTTTATAACAAAGTGAATCATCCAACTCTGACAACCAATATGGAAAATTACAAACTCAAAAATGATCGAATAATTTGGTTCATGCAAGAGGAAGAAACAGAAGTTCATTTTTCAAATCATCTATAAATGTCAGTTTCAAACTAAACATTCAATTTATGAGCCTAATGTTTAGTTAGCAGCGTCTTTAAATAATTAAAATCAAATAAAATGTTTGGTTATCAATTTAAATATAGAGCTTTGGATTTAAATAGCTTGCTAACTAAATAGAATGAAAGAACAAAAGAAAGAATGAAAGAAAGAGTTTAATATGAACAACACAGTTTGACATTTAAAAGCATTAAGTTACTTTTAAAGTTTTGTTCTGTTCTGATATCAGATGAAAGGACATAAAACACCTTTTATCATAAATGATCATCAATCAAATCAAATATGCAAATAAATGAATCGAAAGTAAACCAGAACTAAACTACAGTAAGCCACATAAACACCGGCCCGGTTCTGATCCGTCAGCATCGCTGACTGGATCAGAACCTTCAGAACCAGGCGCTCTGTTCAAGCCTAAAGATCTCTGCTGGCAGAAACAGGCGACTGATGGAAGATCAATCGGTTTATTGATGAATCACTGAGAAGCTGGAGGAGGAGGAATCTGCGTGGCGGCCATCTTTACTCCACTTGTTTCATCGTCAGAGAGAGAAGCTCTTCTGTTAATCTGAGACACCCGTGAAGCTGGCAGGGAGGCCGGCGTGGGCACACACACACACACACACACACACACACACACACACACACACACACACACACACACACACACACACACACACACACACGCGCGCGGCTGAGTCATAGCAGCCGCAGCAGTGTGTGTGTGGGTGTGCAGAGCTGCGTTTGGGTCAGGACCAGCAGGAGTGTGTTGGAGAGCCGCCTGTTTGTGTAGCTGCCTCTGAATGGACCCGGTTCTGGAGGTTCTGGACCATCAGCACCGTCTGAGTTACAGATCTGGACTCAAACCCTTCAGCTTTATCGGGTCAAAGGTCATAAGACCCGTTTGGTTTCAGCTGCTGCTGATCCTATTGACCGACAATAAAAACACAACATTTAAAACAAAATCCCACTGAACACAGCAGTTATGGAGTTTATGCTCTTATTTTGAAGTTTCCAGCAGCTCTGTTTCCGCTCATGTTCTCTCTTCTTTTCCTACAAAAACTTTATTTGAAACGTGAAACAAACATTAACAAAACCAAAAAGGCTGAAGAAGACGTAAACATAAATACTGATCACTTCCTGAAGCTCAGACCGAACAGGAAGGTGTAATGACATTTCAGAGACCTTCCCTCTGCTGCCGAGCTTCATGAGATGATTTCATGCTGCAGCACATTGCTGCAGTGTGCTGCAGCAGCGAGCACCAAAACCACTTCAACGTTCAGCCACGTTACAAACTCAAACCTTCCTGGACTTTCCAGGATTTTATGACAAACCAACACAGAGCAGGAATTCATTGTGACAAAAACGTGATTCATGAGAAAAATGATCCGAACGAAGCCTGAAAAACATGACATAAGCATTTCATATCAGCTGATCGTTTTTTATTCGTTTTTTTTTGTTTAAGAAACTTCCAAATATTTCCTGTCTTGTCCAGTTTCCCTCCACTCTGCTGGTTTTTATTTTTAAGCAGTGAAACATTAAACTGCTGCTGCGCCAGTTACTGATCAGGTTGTTGCTAGGTAACCAGAGAATGAGAGAGTTGCTAGGCAACCACAGAGCGAGTTAGCTGGTAGCTTAGCTTATTGTGAGCGATTGAGCAACTAAAGCTTGTTCCTTTGCCTACATCTCCCAGAATGCTGTGTGGCTCTAGATCAGAGTTCAGTGAATATTTTCTGTTGAATATTCTAACATGATCTATTTCAAATGATCACGTATCTATTGCAACACATATTGCTATCAGCTGCTTCACTCTGACACCCAGAATTAAAATTGTTCCTGACCAACCAGCATCAGGAAGGAGCAGCAACATGAACCCACAGCCTCGGTGATGTCAGGGGTCACCGAAGCAACGGCGACCATGAACCCCAGGACAAGTAGGAGCAGAAAGTGAGAGAAAGGCACTCTGGGTAATGACACATTACCAGAGCTGTCCTGCTCCGTCTCATATCTATTTCAAACATCTGTTCCTCTCCTGCCGGCGGCTGAAGCTCAGCCAGCTGCAGGGTTGAGCCGAGGTGAGGAGCGTTTGATTTATGCGCCGGCGCAGCCTCCTCTGGCTGGCCGCTGCACAGAGGTCACTCGGTAAACTTCAGGTGACCTCCAGGCTGGAAATCCATCACATCTGTGCCAGACTGCAGCTTTAAAACTTCAGTCCTTGAAAGGTTTAGAGCTCAGACTCATGATGACTCCAACCTGCAGCGAGATGGGAGTTTATGATCAACTTCAGCTGCATTCAGTTTGACATCAGGTTCCTCTGGATTCATTCAGACAGAATGAAATGTATTTATTTACCCATAAATAACATCAGGCAGGTAAATCTGACACACATTCACCAACACAGAGAACTGAAAGCTAAAAGAGTTAGCCTGAGCTATGCTAGCCTCAAACAACATGGACGCAGCAGCTTTTCTCATCAAACCAAAACACTTTCCTGTAAAAACGACGAGGCTTTAAGAATCAACCGAATAAAAAGCTTCATTCAGAAAAGCTGAAGTATTGATGAGGACGACTGGACAGACGGCAGGAACCGAGTAACTGATGTACACGTAACGGATCACGGACCTTCAGTGATTCTGACTCTGGAGCAACAGAAAATAGGTAAAGCTCCCTGAACCGGGTTCTGCTCCGGCCCGGCAGACTCACGGCCCGCCTGCTGCTCCCTGCAGGTTCCTGCAGGTTTCAGCGCCTCGCGCTCAGCAGGGCGGCCTCTGCAGGGCGGCCTCTGCGGGGGGGTCAAGGTCAAAGCTGAGCAGCTTTCCGGCGCGGCGACATCGAGCCGGACAGGAGGAACCCGGATCGGCCCTGGAGAACCCAGAACGCTGAATGATCCCATTTAGATCAGAACAAATCACATTTAATGATGGGAAACGGCTCCGGGTTTAAATAAAGGTGCAAAACGATGCTTTCAAAGTTTCAATGAGAAATTACAGAAATGAAGAGATAATACGTAAATAGTGAAGGTGCAATGATACCAGAAGAAAGTCGTGTGATAATAAAGTCAAACTAATACTAGAAAGCAATAAAACTAGAAATATGTTCTTCAGCTGATATGTTTATTTATTCAATAATTTATCAGAAAAAGGGTTTTAAATTGAAAATGTTACTTATTTTGGTTTTCAATTAAAATGCAATTAATTACAGACTTGGTTCTGATTGGCTGTAGAGTGATAAACCTGATCAGTTTCTTCATCGTCAGCAGGAAGAACAAACTTTACTGTAAAATCACACAAAACTCTTCGTCTGAGATCCTGAAAGTTTGGCTTGAAAAAGGTTTAATTCGCTCTGATGCAAATGTCCCTGGTGGGCTTCTGTAGCCTGGAGCAGCAGGCTGCTGGGGTTTCTGAGCTCAACTGAGTGAGAAGCTTTTCTCTCTTATTTACACACACACACACACACACACACACACACACACACACACACACACACACACACACACACACACACACACACACACCTGAGGCTTTGTCCGAGTCACTCTCACACAAGGTCAGAGTGTCAGACTCCAGTAATTAATAATGATCTGTGATTAACGCTGAGCTGCGTTCAGGTCGATGAACCTGCGGCGTATAATCAGCTCCAGACACCAACAGCCAGGCTTCGCTCCGAGGCGGCGGATTGGACTAGGCCTGCGCTGCAGCGCTGAGGTTCTGGTCCAGTTGGAGACCAAACGGAGGGTAAATGTTCGTAAACGTCTCTACCATGCAGCCGGATACTGGACAACATGTATTCATCTTCAGAGAAATGAAAACATGAAACTTGATCAGTTTTAAAAGAACCTGCTTAATTATATATGGAGTGTCATAATAATAGCACATTTATTAATTAATATGGATGGATGGATTTCTGCTGAAATCTGAAGTGTGACATTGATTCAATGACAGCGACTCATTTCCAGACCATATTGTCTCAGATTGGAACCAGCAACCTCCCTGCTCATCTGCCCTGCAGCCACGGCGCTCTACATGTGGGAATGTGGGTTAGTGCAGCGCAGCCTCCGTTTACACTAAATGTTTGGACGGGTTGGTGAGCGAGCCGCTCCACATGGCACCAAACCCAGAGGCATCGATCTGCTTCCCGCTGTGACTGCATGCGCCGCAGCTCCACAGATGGTCCATCGCTGCTGCGTCTGTCACAGCAGAATGTCTAGAAAACTGCAACAAAACATCATCAAAAACCTCCAAAAACCAGAGGAGGTCAGATGTTTAATCACATCTATGAAAAACAACAAAGAAAATTAAAAAATTGAATTGAATAACACCACGAACTAGCGCCTTTACATTTAGCGCCTAGCATAATGCGGTGAAGAGCAAAGCTTGTGCTCTAACTTTATAAACAATTTAGTATGTAATAACATATATACAAATGTTTGGTATGATAAGGAGCAAAGAACAAAACAATGTTAGCATTGTTAGCATTGGCTCAAATTCCAGAAAGACAAATGGCTTAATTAAAGTAACGGTGCTTTTTGTTCAAATACTGACAATTTAATTACAAATAAATAACATTTAAAGGCAATGAAATAAATATAAATCTAGTTTCAAGTAGAATAATGAGTATTTTTTCTTCTAAATTAATTTCTAAGAATATTTGCAGTGTTTAATGCTAACGTTAGATTTGGTTGAAATGTGTGAATTTATGGACCATCGCTGCTTGTGCGTCAGGTTTATGGGTGTACCAGAAACATGTTGGAACCTTTGAATGTAAAACGAAAAGAGATTAATTATATTCTAATGAACTTCATTAATGGAAGTGAAGGTGCTGAAGTTCTGGCCGTTTCTCTACATTGTGTTGTTTTTTATAGACGTGACGCATTTCTGAGTATTAAAAACAAGAGTTCATTCTAATATTAGATTCATTTCAGTGAACACAGGAGGACTGCTCTTTGACAAACAGCATTCGGACCCTGACGGCCCGACCCAATGACCCGACTGCAGCTCTGAGTTCTCCTCAGATCCATTTCAAACCCGTTTCTCTCAGTTTCTTTGGTAAACCAGGCCGTTTGTAAAGCTGGTGCTCAGATGTCCGGAGAGACGCCACACATCGACTGATTCTGACTCCAAAACAAACCAAACATCCTGAATTCCTCCTGTTTCCACATGAGCTGCTGCAGCTGCTGCTGCTGCTGCAGCCGATTACTCGGCCTGCTGCAGCTCATATAATACACAGTTTAGTTTCTATCATTTATCCAGCACATCCCTCCGTCTTTAAGCCATCAGGTCGTGTCATATGAAGCCTGGCAGCAGAATAACGTGGAAATGAATGTGGCTGCAACGACTTGAGCCGCAGCCAAGAATCTGTTGGGACGCTGCAGCTGATTCGTCATCTCCGTCTGCAGGGTTGTTAATGAAAACAGACAGTTCCTGAGTGGGCAGCAATGTGATTGGGTGAAAAGGGTGACAGAATGACACATGATACATCTGTCTGCAAGTGTGGGCAGCTAAAAGGCAAACACTGCAAAAGATATTTGCATATTTTGTAAAACTTCATAATTTCATCACTGTGTTTGAGGAAATCGCAACATTTACTGAAGCTCAGTGTGCAGACCAGCCTGGGTCGGTTGATGTACAGTAATGTGGCAATTACAAATCAAAGCTGTCTGCAGGACTGGAGCAGCTGAAATGAGTTAATACTGTAATGACTCATAAATGAAGATGATAAATTCTTCTGACATGTCTTTATTATCCAGCTATTATTCCTGCATTTTTATTTCACTATTGTTTCTCCTCTAAATTATGATTTAGCCTGAAAGCTACACTGTACTTTTTACAGCTTTTGGTCCATTATTTTTAATCTATGGTTGCCATCCCAATTGATGGTGTTGATGCTTTAATGAAACTATAATCAGATCAGATAGTCAAAAATCAGATGTAAACACAAATTACTAAAGAAAACACAAAAAGGATTAAAAAATCATTTGGAGCAGAAACCTAACATGACATGAACACAAATGAACAAACATGAGAATAAATAAAATGCATTATGAAATGCATTTTAAAAAAAGCAGAAATTAAAAAGTATAACACGGAAAAACTGAACATAGTATTTAGCATTAGCATTCCTTGCTAATAGAAAATTATAGGAATGTCAAGGAAGGACTGAAAAGAGAAGTTCAAACCCTGTTAGCATTGATCTGTCTTAACTTTTAGCAGAAAAAAACACTTTAAAAAGATTTAAACATGTGATGCATTTTCCTTGATCAATGTTTTTGTAATTGTTTTCCATAAATTTGATGATTCTGGGTGATAAACTCCAGTATTTGATTCTCTTCCTCTGTTCCTGCTGCAGACAGACTAACAGCTGCAGCCATGAAACCTCCAGGCTGAAGCTTCAATAATTTTCCTGCATAAATGACAGAATTTCCTCTTTAATGCTCGTTCGTAGTTTTAGGTTGTTAAATTACAGATTATTGGCCACAATTTTTCTCAGAGTTTTGTTTTCTTGTTGTGGATTCCAGCATGAAGCTCAGCAGGGTGCCAGCAGCTGACGCAGGTCGAAAAGCATCATCCTAAAAGTTTCAACAGCAGGAAAACATCAGTCATCTGTTTGAAGGAGCTGGAAAGCTGCTGCATGATCCCGGTTAGCATCACTGGAGATAATCTGCTGACTGCAGACAGACGCACAGCTGGAGGTCAGATGCAAAGTTAGAATTTATGTTTAAAGTTAATGTAGAACTATAAGCATTAAGGTTGACATTTGAAGCAGAATCATAAGTTTGTTTGAGTTTTTTGCAAACTGCTGCTAATTAATCCGTTTCTTTAAACACACAGTTTATTTTAAATGAACAAAAACTTCCGCAGTTCAACTTTCTGCAAACAAAGCATCAATATTTGATCATATGTAAAAAAAAACAGAGCTGCCCTGCAGACAAACACACCAAATAAACAGTTTAGGTTGGTAGCTTAGTTAAATCCCAGCAGATCTGCAGCATTAGTGCTGCAGGAAATAAATAACTCCTCCAGCAAACAGTTAATTTCATTTCATTCATCTGAAACCAGAAATCTGACAGATGCTTCAGTGACTCCTGAATCCAAAGATTCACAAAAACCGTTTAATTCCCTCCAAACCAAATTCAGAAACAATGAAACAACATCCGTTTCCTTATGATTTACTGCAAACATAGACAAAAAAAACTATTCCAGCAGCTGCAGCTCATATTCTGAACTGTGTGCAACATGAGTTTTACTTTCTGAACTGATGCTGTTTATTCCTGCAGATGCACCTGTGATGGGAGACATTGAATTTTAATATTCGAACTGAGACGTTTCGGTTTGAAGAGAGGAGGATGAGGATGAGGAACTTAATCCTCAATATTTGATCATTTCTGGCTAAAACAGCCAAAATCCACACATTCTGACTGATTTCCCTTCAATCTGCTGCCTTTTCCTGACATTAAAAATGGATAAATAATAGATTTCTAGCGAATGAATTGTTTATCGGCGCCTCCTTGAAGAGAAAATCCATCCAATAATTACTGCTGGTTTGGGTCGGACTGGCACTGCCATCCCTCGAGCCACGCTGCCAGTGAGGCTAAAAATAATTCAGCAGCAGAGAGGCTTTCCTTTTCCAAGCTCCACAGAAACAACGACTTTCTGACAGAGACGAAGCATCGCTGGGTCCCGGGAACCCGCCAGACTCAGCTCCGTTTCACAGATTCAATCCTCTCCATCCAGCATGGCACTGATCTCATTTCCCTCCATTAATCCATCAGAAAGCAGCAGCAGAAAAATAATCCATGTCAGAACCAGATTACAGCAAACATCATTAATCTCAACCACGACAACAAAACCTGGTTTTCAGGAAAACTGTTGAAGACGTTCTGGGAAGTTTTCAGAATATTCTACATATTTAGTGAAGCACAATAAACATGAACAAACTCCAATATCTGCTGTTTCTGCTCCATTTCACTTCCTAAATGTTTTATATTTTAGTCAAAAATGCAAAATAAAACTTGATTTTCTTTCAATTCTGAAAACATCTGATGAATAAAACATCTAAAGCGGGATGCGTTCGATGTGTGAGGGATTCATCACCGTACACTTTTAGATTAAATTAATGTTGAATAACACAAAGAAACTCTGATTAGACCTCAGTTTACATCAGGAGTCGAGAAATGATTGAACTAGGACCTGATTCTCAACACAAAGGAGGCAGTGAACCTTTCAATAGGCTGGTATTAATATGATTTATTTATCAGGTTTTACATTCGTATCCAAACTCGGACCAACGATTAAAACATGAAAACATCTAAACAGACGTGTTGAACAGAACCAAAATCACCTGAATGGAGAAAACGGAGCAGAGGCAGAGCGACCAAGATTATTAATTATTATTAATTCATGGGTGAGTTCATAAAGCCCCGGTGAATATTTGCCTCAAACAGAGAGAGGAAGTCCGCTGAGCAGAACGACCCGAATCCAGGATCCGAATCCAGGATCCGAATCCAGGATCCGAATCCAGGATTTCACTCCACAAAGTCGGACATTTCTTCAGACATCTTTCACTTAAAAAGGTTTTGTTGAATTTTATCCAACTTTTATGCGTTTATGTCAGACGCACGCACACGCGCACACACACACACACACACACACACACACACACACACACACACACAACACACACACACACACACACACACCCACGGTTACATCCAGTAACATGGCGGTAAGCTGATGGTCTGAGGCTGCAGGTTCAGAAGTGGTCTACTCAAAGTCTGGGCTGAAATGGGATTGAGATTATGTGAAATGACCCTAAACGGAAAATCCTCCAAAGTTTCCGAGTCCAAACATTGCAGCACCAAAGTTCCTCCACAGCAACAGAAACGACTTGATAATATCGCATAAATCTCTCTGGATCAGGAGATTTCAATACGGGCCGATAATTAAAATGATATTTCAGACCAGAGCAAAATGAAAGCAGAGAAAAGTCAAAGTAACAGCGTTCAGCTGCCATGATGCTGCAGCACCAATCAGTGTATCCATGGCGACTGCAGCACTTCCTGTGGATGCCAAACAGACTCTGTACAGGTGAGTGTTCGCTGCATGAATAATAAAGTTGATGTTGTCCAGATGAACATGGGAATGAAAGCCGTTCCAGCTCCGCGCTGCTAGCTGACGTTAGCTTCACCATAATGTCAAACCCTCACATTTTCATAAACTCAGTTTCAGTCACATCCTGTGGGCGTCGACATCACCGGCCACAAACCGCTTTGCTTTACTCACAGGTTATGAAGTTAAAGCTGTGGATGTTCAGGGAAGCGTTCTCAGATCTGTTGGAGTTTCAGGCTTTGAAAAAACGATGGAAACTCTTTACCACTGAAGGAAACGACACTGAGACACTTCCTTCCTCACCCAATGGAAACTAAAATGGAGATTTGATCTTTTGGACGATTTGTCTTTTATCTTTAGCTGAAGATCACAATTTGTTTGCACCGCTAGCGCTAGGCTAACGCGTTTGTTTCGGTTGTATTTACCCAGAATGCCCTGCTCTGAAGTCCACCGAGGGCTGGAAGGCCAGTTAGTTTTTTTGGTCACAGCAGCCCAACCGAACCGGACCGGACTTTCTTTCCAACTGGAGTGGGACTGAATGGACTGAACTGGACTGGTGTCTCCATGTGTCCACCTCTCGCTCCTCTGCTGCCACTGATCATTGATCTGGAATTGCATTTATCATTTGCAGCTGATTTTGCATTGCCTCGGTGTGGAGCGCTTCTACCTGGTTCCTATCATAAGCAATAAAATAGAAAGGCTTAGTGGCGATCATGTCTCACTGGTTTCCATCTGTCCACATATTTTAATATTTGTCCATCTTGCAAAAAAAGTCAACCCTCCATGAAGGCAGGAGACATGTTAGCCATTTGTTTCTGCAATGACTTTCTCTCAGCTTCGTTTGGATCAGACTGGCTGCTTTGTCGGCAGATTCCTGCCGGTGCTAAAAATAATCACTCCCCGTGTCTCGTGTCGCAAAGCTGCACCAGAGCCAAAAACAACAATGGCGACCCGAGAAGCAGCAGCAGAACCGGCCAAGCAGAACCGGCCAAGCAGAACCGGCCAAGCAGAACCGGCCAAGCGTTCAGCGGCGACGCGGCGGGCCGCCTGCTGCACACGCTGCTGCTGCTGCTGCTGCTGCTGCGGCTGCTGCTGCTGCTGCTGCGGCTGCTGTTGCTGCAGCAGCTGCAGCGGCTGCAGGAAGCAACACGACGGCGTCCGAGCAGAACTGCCTGAGCGAAGAGGAGGAGGAAACATGATGAAGATACACAGGAAGGACTTGGGATAAAGATGGAGCCCAAAGCTTTAAATGACATGATGGTGATGAAGAGCACAGAGACTGACTGCAGGAAGAAAAAGCTGCAAAACAGAGGAGAATGTGTTTGGAGGTCAAAGGTCAGGATGTGAATCGCATGGATCCTCAGCGACCGGCTACTCCACGCTACAGGAACGGCTACTTCCTGTCGGCCATGTTTCCTTTGACAACAAAGAGTTAATCAGATTTTTATGTTTTTTATTTACACATTTCTGTCAGAAACAACCAATCAGAACCAGGAGGAGGGACAAAGCGCTGCCAATCACTCTCGCTAGCTGCTACCCTAAAGCTGCTTCCCACAATAGAGCCTGCCATAAATGCTAATGCTAGTTAGCATATCCACAGTGGATAAACGGTTTTCCCTAACAGTAAGCTGTTTCTCCATTCGTATATTGAGCAGCGCGTACACAAGGATGATTTACGAGTTTATTTGTGCAGCACATTTCAAATAGCTTTTAACCATAAAAACATCATACAGTGACCAGTCATCATTACATTTCAACCCTTATTGATCAATAATCAAGTTATTAGTCAAAAGCCAAACAGGTGGGATTTATAGAAACTCAGCATTTCGGCAGTTTTGCTGTTTTAAACTGTTTCTGCTGAACCACCAGTTTCTTGTCAGAGTTGGAGGCTCGTTTGGCTCTGATGTGAATATTTTCCAGGGTAAATGAAGGAAAGAGGCTGTTTGACACCTGAACTGGCGTCACATGGCCGTCGTTGTTCTCGGCTCTATTTTCAGCTGTTGGATGATTTTCAGGCTGTGAACATTTTGTGCTTCTATCTTCAGTCTGCAGGGCGGAGAACAGAAAACTGCTGCTGCATCGTTTCTTCACCGGTTCCTCAAAATGAACAATTCACTGAAAAATCACCTTGATTTATGGGTCACAATCTTTTGCTTGAATGTAATTAGTTCAGATCCAAAGTCTGGACCGAGTCGGGACACAGTGAGGCAAACCATGATCAGAACTTTAACAATCCTCCACTTTCTCAGTTCAGTTCAAAAATACTTTATTTTATTAAAGTTGATAGTTTGGTAATTTGGTTCTACTGGGTCCAGAACCAGCTGGTTCTTTTCCTGTCCTCTGAGCAACCTGTTCCCCTCCTGGCGGCGCCGGTCCGCTTGGCGCTCAAACCGAACCAGAGTTCATTTCAACCGAACCCAGACGGAGGATCAGAGTTGGGTTTCATCATAAAAATATAAAAACAAAGTCAAGAATCAAACAAGACGAATCTGAACCTCAGATTAAACCTCAGATTAAATCTGAACCTCAGATTAAATCTGAACCTCAGATTAAATCCTGAGTGATTCCGATAATCTCCAGGGATTAACGCAGAAGCCAACCTGAAGCAGGTCTCTGGCAGCAGCTCACCTTCAAACCCTCATAAAACTAGAAATGAGTGATTCTGATTATTTCCAGGCAACAACAGCCACTGATTGTGACCTACTTTATCTCCGAGCTGCTTCCTGTCTGCGTTTGAAGGTCCGTCCAATGGATCCTGGTTCCACCAAACTGAAAACTGGGTCAGGCAGCATCCTGGTTCCTGACGCTTTACCTCCACTGTGCAGGAAAACGCTGCCAGAATCCGCTGCACTTTACAAACTGTGATTTTACTGAACTGTTTCTAACCAACAGAACCAGATGCTCTGGTTCCAACACCTGCTTGTTAGTCAAACAGCGAGGAGGAGTCTGCAAACATTTGGGCCGCAGAAACCACGGCGGTTCTGTTCAGCCGCCGCAGGCGGACAGGCTGGGAGCGTGGAACGAAACATCAGAGCTGCTTTCGTTTGCTTTGGTCTGACGTGCTGACGGTTTCAGAGCGAAGCGGAGCAACGAGGCGGCAGGACGCTCAGGTGCACAACATCTGCTTCCACCCAGAAAAACCCAGAAAACCCAGAAAACCCAGAGAAACCCAGAAAACCCAGAAAACCCAGAGAAACCCAGAAAACCCAGAAAACCCAGAGAAACCCAGAGAAACCCAGAAAACCCAGAGAAGCCCAGAGAAACCCAGAAAACCAGAAAAACCCAGAAAACCCAGAGAAGCCCAGAGAAACCCAGAGAAACCCAGAAAACCCAGAGAAACCCAGAAAACCCAGAGAAACCCAGAGAAACCCAGAAAACCCAGAGAAACCCAGAGAAACCCAGAAAACCCAGAGAAACCCAGAAAACCCAGAGAAACCCAGAGAAACCCAGAAAACCCAGAGAAACCCAGAAAACCCAGAGAAACCCAGAAAACCCAGAGAAACCCAGAAACCCAGAGAAACCCAGAGAAACCCAGAAAACCCAGAAAACCCAGAAAAACCCAGAGAAACCCAGAAAACCCAGAAAACCAAACTGCCTCAGAACGTCGAGCCGGAGTTCAGAAAGTCCAACTGCAGAAATAAACTGCTGATGATTTTATGACAAAACAATCAGGTCAGATTTGTTGTTTATATATTAAGACAATAAAGTTGCAATAATATCAGATGATGACATAATGTCACCAGAAGGATGAAATAAAGTTTTAAAAAGCTGTGAGAAAAAGGTTTTAATGGTGATGAAGCCTTAAGGAAAACAGTTCAGTTTGATTCTTTCTCATAAAATTACAACTTTAATCTAACATCTCATCTTTATTCTGGGGATATTATGACTTTATCATAAGACTTTTTATGATAAATTACTGTGGGACAGATTTATTTTCACAATGTTACATTTTTTTTCTTGAAATATGATTTTATTTCTATAATTTCTGGCCTCATCTTTACATGAGATCAGGAGAGTCTCATGATCATTTCTAATCATGAGGATAGAAGCTCAATAATCTGGATTCATAGCTGGGAGAAAGTTGAATCAGAGTTTGAATATTTCACAGGTTTTTCTGCAGCATCGCTGCAGCATCGTCGCAGCATCATTGCTGCAGCATCGCAGCAGCATCACAACTGCAGCATCGCAGCAGACGGCTGCTGCCACCTCACTTCACTTGCGGTTGGAGGGTTGGAGCTGCGCTGGGCGGACCACTGCTGTCCCGCACACACACACACACACACACACACACACACACACACACACCACACACACACACACACACACACACACACACACACACACACCAGAACCTCACACACACACACCGCGTCTGTTTCTGCTCCGCTGCAGTGAAGCTGCTTCATGTTCACACACATCTGAGCCGAACCGACAGCAGCAGCTCCGTCATCCACAGACAGGCTGCAGATCAGCGCCGCAGCGCCGCAGCGCCGCAGCTTTCTGCTGCATCAGGAAGCAACAACCTGGTCACATGACCTCAGCAGCTTCCCTGTAAAACTGATCAAACTTTAAGAATTAGCTGGGAATTGCTTCCAGTTATTGCTGTTAAAGTTTCTCTGGCCGTTTCAACACTCGGTCTGAGTTACTAGTTACACTCAGTCACATTTACTGGACTAACGGTTTTGGAAACTGAACTTTTTACGTTTGTAATTATGTTATAAAGCATCTCTAACTTTATAACATAACAGTTTCTACCCACTGAATGAACGACACACAAACCTGCAGTTTCTGCTTCATAACTTTTATTCTGACATTGATTCTGAAAACAATTATTTTTGCCTAATTTTATTTTTTTGCTTATATGAATTATTTTACACTGAACTTTATATTTAATTTCTCTTTTACTGAATGATGGATAATTTGATTCAGAACTTGAGTTGTTTTTAAAATCTTCCTCTAACCACCTTATTAAATACAACCTGGAGTAAAATATGAAGTTGCTTAATGCCGATGTTGAACGAACTGCTCATTAGTTTTTTATTGTAACACATTATTGTAACACATTATTGTAACACAAACTAAAGTTCATCAGTTTACTGTAAGGAAACTAAATATTCCTACAGACATAAAAACATTTGTGGTGTTTCTTTCCACCGCCGTCTTCAGCTTTTCTTTGAGTGACCCATTTATCCATTATTCTTCTTCAATGCAATCATTTGGTCGCTAATTTCACAATTTGAGCTCAAATAATTCCTCGTTTATGTGCAGAACCATGCAGGCCTCTAGGGGGCGCATGCCAACCACAGTTTGTTCTCCATCTGTTCATTTAAAGAACCAATAAAATAAACTGGTTTCAAAGACATCAGGATGCGCTGCACCGCCCACAGCATCATACATCCTCCACCGTACTTAACAGTAAGAACAAGGATCTTTTCACCAAGATGGCCGACAGGTGCGACGCAAAACTAAAACACACACCCACTCACACACACACACTAAGATCGGATTTCAGGAAAAGTTCGGACCCGCTATGAGAGCGTAGCTTTCACTCTGTTAGGTGTGGGAGTCAGAGGTCAGAGGTCAAACATGATGCTGTAAGACAGAGTTTCACTGAATGCTGGAAGGGATGAGAGTTTATTGATCGTTTAATCGTTATTGTGAAACATTTCTCATCATTTTAGAAATTTTGATTTATCATGACAAATAATTGATTTCTGTCTGGAAACCCCAGAAAAAAAATGATTTGATTGTTGTGAGTCAGTCTGAATGGACATTCATAATAAGACAAGGCGTTCCGCAGGGATGTGGACTCGAATTAAAGATGTTTAATAATATATGTTAATAAAAGAATAAATCTGGAGACATGAGGCTGAAGACAAAAACATCTGGATACGCTAAAAGTTTAGTTTCAAGCAGATCTGATATATTTTGGTGTTAAATTGTTAAATTCTCCAAATATGTTCTCACTCAGAACTACAAAATTAACTTCAACAAATATCCCAGTTTATGTTCAGTTCTTCAGAAGTTTTGTTGTAATTTTAGAGCATTTGACCAGTTTGATGCTCAGGATCCTGCAGGACCAACTCAGGGCAGATTTCACCCACCTGGAAGTTCCTCAGCTGCTAGCGCCCCCTTCAGTCCAAGCCATGCACAGGCTCAAACAAAGTTTATGCTTCTGTCCTGCAGTGAATCTGAAGCATCTCAAAGAGAGAAGAAGAAGAAGGCTGGTCTGAATCTGCTCAGAGGTTTCCAGGCAACAGCTTCGCTCCCGTGGGATTAAAGCAACAATGGCGCTGAGTCAACTCCTCCAGCATGGAGCAGCCTGCATGACTCAGGCTCTCTGCCTTTTCTTCCTCAGCTCTCCACCGGCGCTGCGCAGAGCTAATGAAGAGCCACGCTGCTGGGAGAGGGGGCAGCAATCCCAGCTGGACCACCGGGATCTGGACCGAGACGCTGAGCCCGGAAAGGAAGAGATGGAGCAGAAACACGAACATCTGTCCACGCAGCTGGGTCTAGTCCAAACCTGATCCGATCTGACACTTTAGGATTATTTATGTTCTGATTTAGAATATTTAGTTATAAATTTGATCAGGTTTAAACTGAGTTTGATTTTGAGAGGCAGAAACATGAAACTAGTGTTTGAATTCACAGAAACCCTGTTGAGTCTGATTTCATCCAACTCCAGTCCGTCTGTCTACAAACTCCGGTTCGCTGGTGGAGGTGTGAAAGCTAACTGACCTCTGACCTCTGGTCCTCCAAGCTTCTGTCTGGGTTCGATTGAAGTGAACGCCAGGCGAACCGGACACCGCTCCCAAAGCAGGGCATTCTGGGTAAATCCAACCAAAGCTAACATGCTAGCCTAGCGTTAGCAGCAAAAATGGCTCCTGGTCTTCAGCCAAACACTAAAGAGAAATCACTAAACTCTGACGCCTCCATCTTGTTTCATCTGGTGAAGCAGGAAGTTGCTCTCAGCGTCTTCAGAGGTTTTGTGTCGTTTCCTGCAGTGGTTGTTGGTGCAGCGCCCCCACAGGCCAGGAGGGGAACAGACTGGTTTGGGTCAGAACCAAAGCACCTGCAGGTTCTGTTCCAGATGTTCTGGTTCCAGTAGAACCGGGTCATCAGGAGGGAAACATCCTACTGTAGCTCTAGCAGTCCGACTCTGATGGGTTTGATTCAACGAAAGGATTTGATTCTGTAATTATTCTCCAGCTGCAGCTTCAAGGTTTTAATATTTATTTAACTGATTAATAAATGTCTTTCTGGTTCTTTGGTTCTGTTTCAGTGACCAAACTTCCTGTTTTCCCCAGACGTGCAGAATCTGTGGCGTTGACTGAAAATGTTCAGTTTCGTTGTTTTTTCTCTGAACAGTTACGTGAGGCTGACGGCAGCAGATCGCGGCGCTTTGAGCTGCTGGACGTGTTTCTGTCTGACAGACCAACAGAAAAACCGAAACCTGCAGACACCAGAATGAAGACTGAAGTAAAAGAATTAGTTTTAAATGATTTTTATTTCACTGTCACACTGTTTATACTCTTAAATTATATAGTATTGTTTGTCCTGCTAACTCTAAAATTGAGATTTTATTGTTATAGGTTAATTTTCTGCAGCAAAATATAAATTATTTCTATTATTTTTTTGCAGATTTTAAATTATTAAACTTTTTAAAAATGTTGCTGTTCTTTCTTTAGTACATAATGAAAATAAAATCCTGATTAAAGTTATTCTTGTACATGTTGACTTGTGAAGTTTATTATTTAACATCCTGATGAATGAATGAATGAACGAACGAACGAACGAATGAAACAGAGGTGAATATGTCTATGAAGGTAAATAATGTTGAGTTTTTCTGACAGGAAGAGGCAGAGCACGGCCGGCGTCCGTGGCAACGCTCACTTCCTGTTTGTTTTCACAGGATGACTCTGACGGCAGGTTGACCTCTGACCTCTGAGAACAACACTGAGGAAAACGCCTAAGCGCCGTCTGACAACAAACATTTCATCCTGTAAGATACAAGAAAACTGAACTATAACTCAATAAACTCAATAAAATCTGCAGTTTCTTCTAGACGACATCAGCAATGTCCTCAGGAAACGGGGTTAAAGGTCATCTCCAAGCAACTCAATCCACCATTCAGAGGAAGAGAAAGACATCTTTACATTCAGATAATAAATTTTGTTTTCTTTCACTTATTGTTTCAGTTTTGTGTATTTTATTTTGGTTCAGATCAAAGCAGCTTCATGTGTCAGAACGGCCTAGTCCATGTCCAGAACAACACAAAGGATCTGCAGCAGGACTGGAAAGTTCTCCATCAAACTGATGCAGCTTTCAGCAGATCTTAAAGAAGAACGGGCAAAAGTTTCAGAGCGACGCGTCTCTGTTTGAGCGTCGCTGGATTCGGTCGCCGGACCCGGAAGAACCTCGCCAAATGTTACTGGACGATAAATCTCCCGGAAATCATTGTGATAAATGATAATATTGTTGTTTGAGATCATTTTCAAGTCATCTGATGACAAATGGAATATTAATGCAAGAACACAATGAACTTTAATTTGTAATGAACATTAAACAGTAGAACTGGAAACAGCAAATATATGAAGTAAAGAGTTTAATAGAGACCAAAACACCAAACTGAAGACTTTGATCATTTTTGGTAGAAAGAGATTAAATCAATAAATCATGTAAATGGACAAAAATGAGCTCATTTTAATTTATTATGGTTTTAATTGATTCACTACGACGTGTTTATGTTGGATTGTTTCAACAAAAATAACCAATTCTTCTCTGGACTTTACTTTAACTAGGCCGAAGCAGAACAGGGTGACGTCTGGCCCCTCCCCTTTCAGGAGGTTTAAAAACCATTTTCCTCCAGAGATTCAATCAACACAAACAAAATGCCTGAACAGACCGCAGAAAGAGAAACCACAGGAAGAGCAACTTCTGACAGGACCGAGGAGCGACCGTCACCACACACACACACACACACACACACACACACACACACCACACACACACACACACACACAAACACACACACACACACACACACCACCCACCCACCCACACCACACACACACACACACACCACACACACACACACACACACACACACACACACAGCTCCTGGATGCTTCATGAACACCAGAGCCGTTCAGGAAAAAGTTTCCGTTTTCCAAACATCTCAGGATTTCCTCAAGTTCAAGGTCCAACAGAGACATGGAGACAAAACTGCGGAGGTCAGAGACAGGCGCAAAGAACAGGCGCTGAAATGTAATCAACGGCCGAGTCGCCCTGATGCGCCCCGGCCGCTGATGGCGCTAAATCAGCGCCAGAACATCCCGAGCGGAGCCGCTGCTGGCGCATTTCATTAAGACGCACAACCAGCAGCTGCGCACCGTCAGTACGAAGCGGCGCAGGAGGGACCCGTCATCACACACACACACACACACACACACGCACACACACACACACACACACACACCCCCACACACACACACACACACACACACACACACACACACACACACAACGCGGGTTTCTCACCAGTACAGCAGCTTGTTGTTCAGGATTGCGGGGGTTTTGTCCGAGGCGCAGTTGATGCACCACATTGTTGCTGCTGCGGATCCGCCGCGACACAAACCGGGAGGAAGAGACGGAACCGAACCGAACCGAGCCGAACCGAACCGAACCGAGGCGAGCTGGCGGCGGAGCGAAGATGGAGCCGCGGTGCAGCGCTGCCTGCCGCTCTGACGGAGTCCTTCCTCCCTCCTCTTCCTCCTCCTCCTCCTCTTCCTCAGCATCATCAGCAGAGGCGGTGCTGAGGTCCAGATGGACCGGGCCGACGGCCCACATAAATAAATACCTGGTGGGTTCTGCATAGACTTAAATGAAGGTTTATTTTAATCTTTTACTCAGATGTTGAATTTTTACTCACTAAACGTTTACAAAACAGCTGAGGAAATTTGTGCTTTATCATTTATCCAGAAACATTAATTTAGGGGAAGCTAAGAGTGCCAAATGTTAACAAAGTTAACAAAAGTCATTTTTGTGAACTCTGTGCTGCTCCATTCATAAAGCAATAACAGATCTGATTTATGTTTTCTAACCACTGAAGCAGCAGGCCTGTGGCTCCAAATTATTCAGAGATTTTCATTAAGCATATTTAAAATATTCAAAAGAAAATGGAGGTTGGAAAGGTGAAATATAAGCTGACATGCTAGTCAGTTAGCATTTTCAAGGCAGCAGAGCAAGAAAGGAAAAGTTTCTGACATGAAAAGAGAAACAGAACCGCCCAGGAGTGGAGGTTCTGAAAAAACCCAAACATGAGAACTCCTGGTCTAAAACGGCAAAATGTACGGGGCAACATTCATGTCCAAACTTTTGTCACAAGGGCCAAAATCCTCATTTTTTACTTTTTGTCAAACTTTTCTTATCTTTTCTTAATAAGAACAGGATTTGTGTCATCGTCTCTTTGAAAACATTTTCTGCTTGTAGTTTTTATCAGATTTATACTCAAATAAATAAAAAAGCAAAATGTGATCACTAAAATAATTAATACTTTCCATTGAAATTTTCCTTCAGAAAAGACTTTGTCAATAATAAGAACCAATTTTCAACTGGGATACATTGAAAAATTATTGAAGAGTAAATGAGAAAAAAATATTGCTGCTGCCGTTTCCATGGCATCTACAGTTTATGATTCCCTGGACTAAATTATTCCTTCTCTTGAAGCTTAAAGTTTATCACCTACAGCAGATTTAGCGTAAAAAACATCCTGTTTCTGTTTTCAGTGAGGAAATGTCGCTGCTTCTGTCGCCGTGACGACGGAGGAAGCAGAGAGGAGCTGACAGGAAGCTGACAGCGGCGGCGGTGATGCGCGGCGGCGGTGATGCGCGGCGGCCTCAGGGTGGCAGGCCTGTGGGGGCAGAACGCCGCCGGCGAAACCAGTCCACACTCAAACAGACGTGGCGAGATGAAGCACCAGAAACACCTCAGAAAACGGATCCAGGAACTAATCCTGGTCTGCTCCTTGTCTTACTGAATGAATCTGAATGAAACCTGAAACCAGCATCCTGCTCAGTCTGGAGGCTCCTCATAAATCAGCCGACAGGAACGACGAGTCCCTCCCTTCATCATTAAAGGGCCAGTAGCAGGTCAAATTAACTCCATTTCAACATGTTTTAATGTTTTTAACTCAAACCTGGAGAGTCAACCTGATTCTGACAACCATTCAGCTTCAAAACGCTTTGGTGGACCTAGCCCCGCCTTCTCCTTCAGACTAGCCAGCAGCAATTAGCAAACATCTGGGGAAACAGCGGAGCTCTTTAGAGGAGGCACTTCTCAGAGCAACGCTGGCAAAACGTTAAAGGGTTAATAGAGGAGCCATGTTGGGATGACTTCCTGGAGGCAGAACGTCAGAAAGAGCAGGAGCTTCTTAAAGAAACAGGAGCCAGGGTTCTTGCATGGTTTTTAACACAAAATTACCCACAATCCCCCTCTTCCACTTCCTGTCATCCCTTCATCC
Source organism: Poeciliopsis prolifica (assembly GCF_027474105.1). NCBI lineage: Eukaryota > Metazoa > Chordata > Actinopteri > Cyprinodontiformes > Poeciliidae > Poeciliopsis > Poeciliopsis prolifica. The sequence continues at coordinate 4,300,079 of NW_026562421.1, read as the reverse complement.
TCGCTCGCCCCATTTCTCCTTGCATCACATCCATCCATCCATCCATCCATCATCCATCCATCCATCATCCATCCATCCATCCATCCATCCATCCATCCTCCATCATCCATCCATCCATCCATCCATCCATCATCCATCCATCCATCCATCCATCCATCCATCCATCCATCCATCATCCATCCATCCATCCATCCATCCATCCATCCATCATCCATCCATCCATCCATCCATCCATCCACCATCCATCCATCCATCATCCATCCATCCATCATCCATCCATCCATCCATCCATCATCCATCCATCCATCCATCCATCCATCCATCCATCCATCCATCCATCCATCCATCCATCCATCCATCCATCCATCCATCCATCCATCATCCATCCTCCATCCATCCATCCATCCATCCATCCATCCATCCATCCATCCATCCATCCATCCATCCATCCTTCCATCCATCCATCCATCCATCATCCATCCATCCATCCATCCATCCATCCATTCATCCATCCATCCATCCATCCATTCATCCATCCATCCATCCATCCATCCATCATCCATCCAGGCTTCTATAATTCATCGCTGGTTGTCATAAGCTGCTATCCTCTCCTTCAGTTTGTCAACAGATCCTCCACACGTCTCTCAGGTATTAAACTTAATGAAGATAAGGAGAGAAACCTGCATAAAGTTTGGGTTTTCCAAGTCAACAGTCTCACCAAAGACTTTACAGCCTAAGACAATAATTAAAATCAGTTTAATTTGTATGTCATGAAAATGTTTAAATGAGCTAAAAAACTATCAGTGGTAAATGGGCAACAACAATCCTGTTAAATAACATTAACTTACTCTATTTCAATCTGACTCTAGCTACTACTGTTGATCTACTGCTAAGTACTGCATCCAGAATGTTAACAGCAGTTTAAAGCTAAAATGCTTAGATATCAGTAGCATGTGGCTATCACTAGCATCTTGATCTACAGTGACATAATCAATCAGCAGTGTGTAAAATGCTGAAAGGTACAATGTGGTCAATAATAATCGTGTTGACTGATATTAACTTACTTTGTTAAGTATGCTTTCAGTTTTGTATCAAAAAATAAACTGCTAATTTTAGCAAAAAGGCTCATGTTAGCATAAGGGCTATCACTAGCATGTAGCTCTGCAGTATCGTACTCCATTCCATACACAAACAGAATGGTGTAAACTGAAATGAGCTGTAATGCTAATGCTAGCTAAAATATTGTCAGTGGGTTGTGGGTTAGCACTAGCATGTTGACTAACATTGACTTACTCTAAGTTAAGTTTCAGTTTTATGTCAAAATTAGTCAAGATGTTAATCTTAGGTAAAATGCTAATGTTAGCATTGGGGCTATCACTAGCATGTTGACTAATGATCCATCCATCCATCCATCCATCATCCATCCATCCATCCATCCATCCATCCATCATCCATCCATCCATCATCCATCCATCCATCCATCCATCCATCCATCCATCCATCCATCCATCCATCCATCCATCCATCCATCATCCATCCATCCATCCATCCATCCATCCATCCATCTATGCTACTGATATCTAAGCATTTTAGCTTTAAACTGCTGTTAACATTCTGGATGCAGTACATAGCAGTAAATCAACAGTAGTAGCTAGAGTCAGATTGAAATAGAGTAACAGCAGGCTGCAAGCTAAAATTGGCTAAAACGCTAAGGTTAGCTAATCTGTTGTCATGTGGGTTATCTTTAGCATGTTGGTAAAACTGACTCTCTACATTCATATCAAGTTTATCTCCAGGATTCTTTTCATTCCTTTGGCTAAATTCATCCCCATGGTAAGTGAAAACGCCAACAGAAGCGCTGCTCTCCTTGAGGCTCCAATAATCATATCATGAGTTCTGCAGTAGTTCTGCAGAATCAATAAGCCGATAGTCGTGATCTGGTGAAAAATCTCAGAATCTAAAGAGACTTAAAGAAAAAAGAAACGCAAACAGGACAGAAAATGAACCTGCATCAAGAAAAGAAAGATGATGGTGGAAAAAACGACCATCAAGAAGAAGCTAAAGAATGGGGTGAAGCAGAGGAGTTCAAGAAAAAGAAAATGAATGAATGAGGAGAGATAATAAGAGGAAGAAAATGTGATTAATAATGCAAACAGCAGCTCTTCCTCCCTTTATTCATTCCCCACTTTCTTCACATCCATTATTCACCGATGACTTCATCTTCCTCCTCCGTCGTCTGTTTTTTTTACTCCCACTTTCTGTTTGTCCTTTTCTCATTTGTTTCTGGTTATAGGTTTAAATATATATATAATAATAAATAAATAAAGCATTTTTAACCCTTACAGGCCCAGAACTGAAATTCACCTGGAAATGTTCTCATAAAAGTAACGGTAGAAAATAAATACATTCAGTTTTACTGCTGATTGAAAAAAATAATTTAATTATGATTCTGAGATCTGCTGCGAGTAGAGACTGAAGGAAATCAGATGTTGCACTGGAAGCCATGCGGTGACCCCTAATGACCTATTCTGAGAAATAAGATAAATGATGAATGTGTTGATGGTTTTCTGTCCAGGTGCTCTGGCTTTTAAAAACAATAATGTTTCAATACCAACGGGAGTTTGTTCAGCATTCTGTCTCTGATTTTACTAGAAAGTAAAAAGTGTAAAATCTACCAATTTCAGGAAATTCAGTGTTTTTCATAACGTCTACCATCTGCCGCTCTCTTCCTGAGCGCCGCTGAGACTGAGGGAGTTTAATGCAGATGAAAGAGAGCAGAAGTTAAAGATTGTTGCTCTGGGAGTCTGAGACACATTAACAGAAGCTGATCGTCTCCATCGTCCTTCCGTGGATCACACGGTGGGTTGGGTTCATGTCTTTCTCATTGAGCAGATTTGGCCTGGGCTGTTTGGGCCTCGTGTGCATGACGCCTGTTTGTGTGGTTTGGATCTGTGCTGGTTCTGTGTGACGCATTGGCGATGTGTTGTGGGTGCAGTGACAGTTTTACCCTCTGATAATGTCCTGCAGGCGCTCCTGGTATTGAACAGTTCCTGAAGTGTGTTTCTGAACTATCTCAACCTGAGCAGGAATGTTTTCACAAAGAAACTGAACCCATTTGGACCAAACTTTAACCACTAAGCATATGATGTAATGAAGACAAACCTTCATAGAACATGTTTTAAAACCTCTGTATCCAGATGTTCATGATGCTGCAGGCATCAATCTGTCTTTACATTTTGATAAACTCCAGTAAAGTTTATTCAGCCTCTAAAAGCTCCGGTGAAGCTGCCTTCATGTCCCCAGCGCTCATTTTAACTCATCACTTTGCATGTTTCTGTTGCTTCAAGTGTGTGAAGATCTGTGAAAACTTTTATAAAGCCAACAAAATCTGCTTCAGAAGAACTAAAAATATTTAAAAATATTTCTGCATAATTTTATGATTTAATTGAAGTCAGAATTGGACAATTCAGAAAACGTAAAATTAATGTCTTGCATGTTGTAAACAGAAGTAATTAAAACTATAAGAAAAACTACAAATTAAGAAAGTTTGTTTAAAAAGCTAAATATTAAAAAAGGTCTCAGTTTTTCCACCTTTAAATGATATAAAAATAGTTTATTCATCAGATAAATTTGATTTTATTAATGCAGTTTAATTTTTTTCAGTAAGTTATTTTTGACAATGTTTGTGCCACTATTTATGTGCTGAAATTCCTGTAAACAAATCAAAGTAGATTTTTGATACTGAAACTGTTTTCCAGATGTTAGAATGGCCTAGTCAAAGTCCAGATCACTAAGAGAGCGTCTGCAAACTTCAACAGATATAGGCGAAGTATGGGAGGAGAAATGGAGCAAATTTTATCAACAGAAATTATAGAATCGGATAAAATTAGAAAAAGAGCCGATCTGTTGTTTCCCTGCCTTCAGATGAATTATTAGCAGCATTATTAGCAGCATTATGAGCAGCATTATTAGCAGCATTATGAGCAGCATTATTAGCAGCATTATGAGCAGCATTATGAGCAGCATTATGAGCAGCATTATTAGCAGCATTATGAGCAGCATTATTAGCAGCATTATTAGCAGCATTATTAGCAGCATTATTAGCAGCATTATGAGCAGCGTTTTCCACCAAATATTCTGCACAAAGTTTCTTCCCAAGTTAATAAAAATCTCTCAGAAGTCTCTTAAAATCCAGCAGCAGCTGAATCCACGGCTGCAGTTCTGTGAGAACAGATGAAGAGTTTCTACCCTCTTCTCCTTTCTGCTCTTCATCCCTCGTTCAAATGATAAACTGAGCTCCAACAGGGAGGAAGAGGAAGGGTGGGAGGAGGCTGTTGCCTTGGAGACGGCTGAGAAGGGAGGGGTAAGAAGGAGGAAGAGGAGGAGGAGGAGAGGAGAGGAAGAGGAGGAGGAAGAGGAGGAGGAGGAAGAGGAGGAGGAAGAGGAGGAGGAGGAGGAAGAGGAGGAGGAGGAAGAGGAGGAAGAGGAGGAGGAGGAAGAAGAGGAGGAAGAGGAGGAGGAAGAGGAGGAGGAGGAGGAGGAGGAAGAGGAGGAGGAAGAGGAGGAGGAGGAGGAGGAGGAAAGGAGGAGGAGGAGGAAGAGGAGGAGGAGGAGGAAGAGGAGGAAGAGGAGGAGGAGGAAGAAGAGGAGGAAGAGGAGGAGGAAGAGGAGGAGGAGGAGGAGGAGGAAGAGGAGGAGGAAGAGGAGGAGGAGGAGGAGGAGGAAGAGGAGGAAGAGGAGGAGGAGGAGGAGGAAGAGGAGAGGAGGAGGAGGAGGAGGAGGAGGAGGAGGAGGAGGAGAGGAGGAGGAAGAGGAGGAGGAGGAGGAGGAAGAGGAGGAGGAGGAGAGGAGGAGGAGGAAGAGGAGGAGGAGAGGAGGAGGAAGAGGAGGAGGAGGAGGAGGAGAGGAGGAGGAGGAGGAGGAGGAGGAGAGGAGAGGAGGAGGAGAGGAAGAGGAGGAGGAGGAAGAGGAGGAGGAAGGTGGTCACAGAAGTCAAGTGAAGTGTTGTCATGACGACGCAGGTTTCATGCTGTCCCTTGGTGTGACTTTGGGATTTAGTGGGAGGAGCTCAGACACACAGACACACACACACACACACACACACACACACACACACACACACACACACAGACACACACACACACACAGACACACACACACACACACACACACACACACACACACACACACACACACACACAGACACACACACACACACACACACACACACACACACACACACACACACACACACAGACACACACACACACACACAGACACACACACACACACACACACACACACACACACACATACACACACACACACACACACAGACACACCACACACACACACACACACAGACACACACACACACACACACACACACACACACACACACACACACACACACAGACACACACACACACACACAGACACACACACACACACACACACACACACACACACACACACACACACACACACACACACACACACACACACACACACACACACACACACACACACACACCACACACACACAGACACACACACACACACACAGACACACACACACACACACACACACACACACACACACACACACACACACACACACACACAGAACACACACACACACACACACACACACACACACACACACACACACACACACACACACACACACACACACACACACACACACACACACACACACACACACAGACACACACACACACACACACACACACACACACACACACACACACACACACCACACACACACACACACACACACACACACACACACACACACACACACACACACACACACACACACACACACACAGATTTAATTTGACCGTTTGGAAATTTGTCACATTTCACATAATTTTTTGTTCTTCAAATCTGCAAACAAAAAAAAGGAGAAAATGCAAAGCGAGAGGATTTCAGAAAAAAAAGCATCAGAGCTGAAATATTCTGGAGCTCAAAGTGACGACACAGACACAGCGCCACCTGCTGGCAGCAGAAATTAGCTCAGAAATTCATCATCACTTCCATAAAATCCTTCCTGTTTCACTAAACATTTGATTTAAAGCAAATTAAAATGTCCATGTTTCTTTAAACTGGTTTCACATTCAATTCACCGTTAAACTGGTTTTAGGAGCAGATTTCACTTTCTGCTTCCTGCAGAGACAGAAAGAGCAGAGGAGGAGTCCAGTCAGACGTTCAGGCTGGATCTGGTCGGGTTCAGGTTCTGGTTCAGGTTCTGGTTCTGGTTCAGGTTCAGGTTCTGGTCGACTTCCAGATTAAAAGCTGAATAAACTGAATGCTGTTTTTCATTTTGCTTCTTCTGCTTTTCTTTGCTGTTTATGACAGTAAACATAATAAGTTGTCATGGAAATTTTGAGACAGGATGTAGAAAACATGAACTAGAAGCTGTCACTAACAGAATGACTCATTCTACCTAGAAAATAAAAGAATAATTTAAATCCATTAGGAAGGAAAAACAAGAAGCCAGAAATCTACTAATGTTGACAAATTAAATGTCACAAAACCACCAATTAAAAAATACAAATATTTTCCAATAATAATAATAATAATAATAATAATAATAATAATAATAATAATAATAATAAGTCGTGCAGCTGATAATGTAATAATAAATAATTAGGACAGAAATTACAGATGTTTTGCTTCTTGCTTGGAGTTCAGATATAAAAATTCAGAATGTGTTTCATGGGAGGATTTTAAAGTTACTCATTCTGATCATAACAAGATGAAGGAAACTGACACAAAGAAAAGAAAGTCCGGCTACCGGCCTTCAGTGGATCCGGACTGCAGCTTCTGACCCGGTTCTGTCTGCATGTGGAGTCAACGATGTGACAGTCAGATGAGAAACGGTTCAGACTGCAGCACCTCTGAAAACCACCAGGTAGGATTTAGTCCCACATCTGGAACATATCACATTTTGTGAGGATAAAAAATTAGAAAAGGCTGTGACCTAAAATATTTTCCTTTTGGAAGATTATTCTCAAAAATGGAACTTTTTAAAACAATGTATTTCATATTTACAGCTCTGATAGAGGAACCACGGTTCATCAGGAAACGGGTTTCTCTCCTGATGCTTCCCATGAAGCGTTCAGTGTCACAACACTCCGGGTTCCGACCGGCCTTGAACGCAGCAGGACCCGGCCGGAATTAAACGAGACAAAAACACAAAGATGGAGCAAAGTTTTTGTTTTCTCCTCGCCGCGGTGCAGAGCAGCTGCTGAGGGAGGAAGGTCCCTGCAAGCCGCAATATTTCTGTCTAGTTATGAAGAATAAACAACATAAATTAAAAGCTTTAAACTGAGACAAAATGCATGAAGCTCTGGGAAAAACAGCAGACATGAAGGCAACACGTCACATTTAGACCGTAATCCTGCTGTTGATGGTTAAACTAGGACATAAAATCAGAATAATGTGAAACAGCGCCACCTTCAGACAGACAGAAACAGATTTGATGTTTTTATGGTTTACAGTCTTTCGTCAAAGTAAAATTCAAGCATTTTCAAGGACTTAAGGATCCGGGTCTTGTTTACTAAACAGCAGCCTTCCCTCCCGCAGGATGTTTCCCAATTTACATAAAGTTTTGCATGATTCCTCAATAGTGTGGCATTAAGCAAATTCTCATCTGATCCTGGAGAAAATGCAAATCCGGTCCAGCTGCAGAACTGCAGGCGGTTCTGAGCGCCGGGCTCAACATGGAGTCACCGGACGGTTGCAGAGCAAAAGGAAACAGTGGAGCCTGAAAACTCAGCTGCTTCCTGTTTGTGCAGCTGAAAATGATGACTTCCTGGCAGAGCAGGAAGCAAATCCCAGATTGCTGGAAGAGGCGGTTTAATAATCACATGATCTCTGTCAGTAATTCAAAAGGAATCCGTTTATGTCACGATATTACTGCTACGTCGGTTCTGATTGGGTCGTTGCTGTTGGGTCAGTTAGTCCTTCCGGTTCTGGACCAGAGGAACCAGATTATCCCACTGGAAGGATTTCTGCTTTTACTGTCGGTCGTTATGATCAGTGGATTAGCGTAGTAACTGAACTCTGACCCCAAACCCCAGAGGAGTCCTCAGTCAGAGGGCTCTTCAGATTCATTGCAACACAGACTGCTACAGCAGATCTGTCCTGCATCACTGTGAAGATTCTTGGATGAAATGAGTTTTAAAATAAATTATTTCCATATTCAGAGTCAAGAGGTTTAGGTTGTGGTCCTACCATCACACCCTGAGGAACTCCTCATGACATCATCCAGAGCTGGATGCTGGATTTTCCTCCATTTACTAAAATTCATTTCAATAACTTTATTTCAGAATCTCAAGAACTTTGTGCTGCACATTTTTCACTAATAATATGATAGTTTTTGCGGCATCAACAGAAGCTTGACGTTTATTTTTAATCAGCTGATTCGCATTATTGATAATTCATCTGTTTAGATTTCTTCCCGACTTTTCTTCTGGTTTTTTTCCTTCTTTCATTTTCATTCCCATCCGTTTCCGTTTTCATTTCTCCACCATCATTCCTGTAATCCCCGTCGCTGGTTTTCTCGTCCTACCAGTTATATTAATACATCTCTCCCTCCGTCATCCTGTAATTACCTCCTTCGTGTAAAAACCCGAGGGGATCTGAAGTGACAGGAGACTCGTCTCGCCCCCATTTGCTGCTCTTTCATGTTGTTCTCCTTCTCCTGGGTTTTAGCCTCTTCCTCCCATTTTCTCCCCATCATTTCTGCTACGACTCAATCTGACTGGATCCCATCGCATCTCCTCCATGGTTTCACCGCCAAACATCAGAATCTTTTACGTTTGTGTTTGTTACGACGCGGCGCGCTGAGGAAGAGGAGGACAAGATGTGAAAATCAGACGACAGGCATTTTAAATATGAAAATATTTCAGATCCAACAGTTGAGGATTTTCATATTTTATATTGAATTCTGGCTTCAGAGACGAATTTCATTTTATTCTGATTCAGTGTCATTCACAAAATGACGTGATTTTTTTGTTCTTCATTTAACTGATGAATTGTCAACACGTTAGCGTTAGCTGCTACATGTTTAGCACTGAGGTGCTATTTTAGCTGATTAGCTAACTCCTTTTAGCACAAGCTAAACAGCAGCAGCAGTCTCTTCCAGATCCGGTCAGATGGAAGCAGAAATGAACCGCCGCTTCCTGAGAGCAGCGGCTCCGTCGTCCTCTGCTGCTGTTAGCGGCTCGCGCGTCAGATTAACAGTCCTACCAGAAACGTCATTATCCATCATGGATGACATCATCATCCAGAGCTGGATGACGTCATCATCCAGAGCTGGATGATGTCATCATCCAGAGCTGGATGATGTCATCATCCAGAGCTGGATGATGTCATCATCCAGAGCTGGATGATGTCATCATCCAGAGCTGGATGATGTCATCATCCAGAGCTGGATGATGTCATCATCCAGAGCTGGATGATGTCATCATCCAGAGCTGGATGATGTCATCATCCAGAGCTGGATGATGTCATCATCCAGAGCTGGATGATGTCATCATCCAGAGCTGGATGATGTCATCATCCAGAGCTGGATGATGTCATCATCCAGAGCTGGATGATGTCATCATCCAGAGCTGGATGATGTCATCATCCAGAGCTGGATGATGTCATCATCCAGAGCTGGATGACGTCATCATCCAGAGCTGGATGATGTCATCATCCAGAGCTGGATGTAATCATGGGATATTTTACCTTCCATTATGTGAATTTATTATTTTTTTTACACATACATGGTGATGAAATGTTTTGATTATGTTATTTCCTTTCCTTGCTATTTGGCCTCTTTTCTTGTTTTTTTAAAGAAAAAAAAAGCATTTTTAAACTTTGAACACATTTCCATTGTGTTTTTTTGTTTTTGCACAAAACTCAAAAGGTTCACCCTGAAAATGCAATAATGTTTTGTTTGTTTTTGTTTTGGTATTTTTTATTTCATCATCCAGCTCTGGATGATGACACGTTTCTGGTTTGGCACTTTTATATCCAAGGAAATAAAAAAACAAATCAATGAATAACTAAACTAAAGAAATTTTTTTTTTTTTTAAACCAACATGGAAACATTTTAATGCTTCAAATCTATGTCAACTTTGCAATTTGATATTTTGAAAAAAAATTTGCTGAATGGACAAAAACAACCCAAAACGTTTTGATATAGTTTTGTCGCTAGGATGTGTTTTTGGTGTATTTTGCAAAACTGCAAAGAAAACACTTCTCCGGCATCACAAGCATCATGATCAACAACCGATGTTACTACTGACAGAAATGAAGAAGAAGACAACAGGAAGTGGTAGGAGGACCAGGTTTTTATGATTTATCACTCAAACAAATTTATTTACATGTGATTTTAATTTCATTTCTAGTTTAAGGGAAAGGCTGCAATTGCAAAATTATGTGTTTTTTTTTACTTTAGAGGAATTCAGACAAAGTTTTGTGATCACTTGGAAAGGAAATACAGCTGAAGGACATTTCTGTGGTATTCTGAAGGCAGACCAGGGCCAAGTCATATACATTATATTACATTTCATAATTACCTTTAATTCATTATATTCACTGTATTTTTAGGTATGAAGATGTTTTTTTATTTTATCGCTGATGCAGCCGTTGTCCTCTGCTTACTCTCTGACATTAGATCCATCTCCTTCGCCTATCATTTCCCAGACAGCAGACAATTGTGCAGTGTCAGGCTTTATATTGGCAGTCTGATGGTGTGTGTGTGTGTGTGTGAGAGAGAGAGAGAGAGAGAGAGAGAGAGAGAGAGAGAGAGAGAGAGAGAGAGAGAGAGAGAGAGAGAGAGAGAGAGAGAGAGAGAGAGAGAGCCAGCATTGCAGCGTCAGGACTACAGAGCTCAGCATTCTTCCCTCAGAATGGTACAGCAGCCCGGCTCGTTAACATTCACGTCACCGTTAGCAGCTACAGGAAATAAAAACTGACCTTGACATAATGACTCAGTTCAAAGTAGCTGCTGGAGTGACTGCGACGGCGTCACAGAGTGGGCAGTTCAAAACCTCCGGAGGGGAAACAGAGATTGATGTGTGGCTCAAACCGCAGTGATGGAGACAATGTTTGAAACGTTTGGGAATAAATTCCTCCTTCAATTCAGTGAAAAAGTCTCCCGTTTAAATGATATTTTATACATCTGAGCGACCCGACCTTCAGTTTCAGCACTTTATACTGGAGCAACATTCAGCCAACTAATAAGCTGCTAAATTACATTTCATTAAATCAACCTGTGCAGCAGCTGCAGGTGGAAATGAGCATCTGTTGCCTTCAAAAAGTTCATAAAATGTACATTATCACTGTGTAAATAGATAAACAGTAAAATCTTCACAGTGCAAACACCAAAAGACAGATCGAAGGAACGCAGAGGTTTTAGCAACAGAAACTTGCAAATGTCTGACATGAAGAAGGATTTAAATGGTAGCAATCTGCTTCACTGCCGTCAACTTTAACCTCTGAATCAGAGGTCAAACATTCATATCTCAGTCTGGAAAACATGGTTATCTGATCTCCATCAATAAAAACTCAACTCAAAGCTTCAGGAGAAGAAACAGCAGCTCTGCCGCCTTTACCTTCATACTCTGACTTCTCCTCTGCCTTCGCGCCGCTGTCCTGCCAGCAGCCGAGCCGAGGCCGCCATCCCGGCCGCCGGCTCGCTAAATAATTGAGCGTTAGTGCATCAGAGTGCCTTAACACTTCACTTCACTTCAGCAGCGTCCTGATGGGACTGGCTCTTTATTCTGCAGCTTCTTCACCAACAGCCTCATCAAACCTGAACTGATGAAACTCTGCAGGAGGCGCCTGCTGCAAGCTAACGCTAGCTAACAGCTGCTGCTTGCTGTTTCTCTCACTGTGAAGCAGGAGAAACCATGTTCCATGTCCAGATGCTGGATAATCATGTTGGTAAAAACTTTTGCGTGTCTTTGGTGTTTTTGCTGGGTTTCTGAACAATTAGGTCAAGCTATGAATTTTTCATCAGTTCTGCTGGTGGAGGCAGAAACTAAACGAACAAAAACAAAGCAACAGAAAACAAACACTGTCTTAACAACTCAGCGGTTTCTAGAAAACTTGATTCTCAGGAAGCATCTGAATGGTTTCCTATGAATCCACGTCAACAGCTTCTCGTGTTTCTGAGCAGAACTGAGCGAAGCAAATCACAGGCAGAGATCCAGAGCAGAATAACGCAGATCAGCTCCCAACCGGAGCCACCATGTCAACAAAATCTGCAAATACTGAGGAGAAAAGTTTCTGCTCTGCAACTGTTTGGGCCAGAAGAGGAGAAATGTTGAAATTAAGAGAAAAACTTTATTTTTTTGATGGATTCGTCTGTAACAAGTTTTCATGATTCTTTCCATGAATAGAAACATCTTTTGTTTTAAAGTCCTGCTACTGATAATAACGGATGCCAAAGTATAACAACATGTTCCAGTTCATGCAACTTCTAGTAGGAGTTTTCATAAAGTCATAACTTTATTTTTGTAATATTAACCCAACAGGAACCAACAATTTTTTTATTCTTGTAGTTTGATTTCATTCTCATATTCCACTTTTATCCTTGTACTATTACAAGTTTATTCCTGTAATATAATTACAGTTACAATGTTATTATTATATTGATTTTACTCTCATTTAGTTTCAATTTTATTCTTATATTTTATTTTTGTCATATTTTTCTGGTACTATTACAACTTAATTCGCTTATTGCAATTTTTTTTTGTTTTATGACTTTATTCTCATAATTTTCAAAGATGTAATTCAGTCCAGCTCCGAAATGTTATCAAACTGCTTTAAATATAAAAAAACAACAAAAATCTGAGTTTACAACTTGAATTATTCTGGAGGTTTCTATTGAACTAAACGAACCAACTCATCAAACCAGAATCACATTGGAAATAAAAGCCAAAAGAATCAACCAGCATTCAGCAACCCCACTGGAAATATTCATATCTGGGAACAAATTGGGCGAAATCTGTTGGAGCCAACGATAAATTACCCAGAAGGCATCAGGATCAGCCTGCCTCTGATCCCAGCTGGACAAGAGGCAGGAGAACGACCAACGAGACGCAAGACGAGCCGCTTCCAGCCAACTTCCTGTCTTCCTGTCAAAGTCAAACTGAATGAGAACTGACTGGGCCAGACTGGCCCAGACTGGACGTTTGGTTTGACTGGTCTGCTCCCAGCAGCTCCGCCGCGGCAGGAGAAGAAAGACGAAGTGGAGTCTGTTTGTGCAGCATCTAACACGAATTCATGTCTGATTTAAAACCAGCTGCAAATGTATTCAGTCCCTTCACACGGAGCGAGGAAGAGGAGGGTGAGCGAGGAAGAGGAGGGTGAGCGAGGAAGAGGAGGGTGAACCTTCGTCTGTTGGAAAACAAGTCATCCCATCTTCACAACAATCCCAGATGAAAACTGAAACCCAAAACGTTTCCCAGCTTCGGTTTCAACAGAAACCACAGAAAATTCCAGATTTCTTTCAGTTTTTCCAGAAAATTTGAGATGATTTAGAAACACAAACAGAAAGTTGTCAGAAACAACTTCGCTCCATAAAATCATCCAACGGCGTTTTTTTTTATCAGCTCACAGAAACAAAAAAACCAAGAATAAAGGAATCAGAGCGAGCGCTGTCAGTTTCTGCAGAAGCAGAATCTGATGGATCCCAAAAATTATAACCAACTAAGAGCAGAACGACTGCAACAACGTTTCACTGAAGTAGAGGAAAAAGTTCAGCCAGTAAAAATGTAAGTAGTTAATACCCAATTCTGGGGCAGATGGAGGGCACGGGGAGCAAAAGAAACAGATTTAAATGATTCCTGACAAAGAAGAAAAAATCTCTGAAAGAAAACTGCAAAAGCAGAGAGGCTTCAACAGCAGCACACACAGACACACAGACAAAAGATTCATAAACTGCAGCTGAGACTTTATACGATTTCACCTCAGGATTTTAACATCTCCACAGAAAGCCTGTAGGAAGAGATTCCTCCTTCCTTCAGCCCTTCGTCTCCACTATGCATGTTTCACCCTCTGGACTTTAACGGATGGCTCCTCCTCAGGCTTTCTGCTGACCTGACCGATCCGCAGGGCGGCCATGTGGCCGACTGCAGCAGCTGGATGGAGCAGAAAACGAGCTGAAGGAGGCGAACTTTCAGTCAAACACACGGCTTTAAACGCCTTCAGAACGGAGCAGAAACCAGGCCAACCACCAACGACCCAGTCAAAGTAAACCATAGGTAAAGTTCTGCATAACGACAGAAGAAAGACGCTAAATGTCAAAGAAATCAGCTCAGTTTAAAACCTTCTGACTCAAACTGAATCTTCATGTGAATCAGAAAATGCTGCCAGCATCTGGATGTGACCGGTGGTCCGTTTTGGAGTGGCCTAGTCAAAGCTTGGCTAAAACAAAACCAGTGACGCTGAAAAACCTTCTGAAATGTGTCTGAAGTAAAAATAATTCTGCAAAGAGCGGGCCAAAACTTAAGAGTCATTAGCTGTTAGCTTACAGGTTCAGTGGCAGCTGCTACTGCTAATGCTGGAACAAATGAGAATTTTTCAGCAGTGGAGTCTTATGCAGTGAAAGCTAACAGAGGCTGCAGAGTTTAAGAGCATTTTTCACTGTTTTCATGGAAACAGGCAGTGCTAAGCATTAGCAGTTAGCCATACTGCTAAGCATTAGCAGTATGGCTAAATGCTTAGCAGTTAGCCATACTGCTAAGCATTAGCAGTATGGCTAAATGCTTAGCAGTTAGCCATACTGCTAAGCATTAGCAGTATGGCTAACTGCTAATGAGTCTCTTAAGTCACTCTGGGAATGTTTCTCTTTTTGTAAAATTATTCCAACCACATTTGAGGGTTTTTAAGGAAAGCTGGTTTTGTTTCAGGTCACGCCTCATTAAGTCCAAGCTTTGATTAGGCCACTCCAAAAACGACCATCTGGTCATGACCAGATGCTGGCAACAACGTTTTCTGAGTCAAGAGAAAATTGGGAGTTTAGAGTCGGATGGTTTTATACGGCAGAGGCTGTGAGTTATTTGCTTTAAGATGCAGTCAGCATACAGGCTTAAAGGCAGATTCTGTGCTGAGGGTGGGATCCTCAACGCCCCTCAGGGTGGGATTACTTTGGGTCATATCGGTCAGATTATTCCAGATTAAATGCGATGAAACAGGAAGAAGGGTTCGGATCTCTGGGTCAGTGGAGGACTTCATGGTCCCGGTCAAAGACGCTCCCCTCTGACTGGGAGTCGACCTCTAACACCGGTTCTGATCCGGACGCAGCCTGAACCAGTACCACTTCACACACACACACACACACACACACACACACACACACACACACACACACACACACACACACACCGGTCCTCTCAACAGTAGCAGAGCAAATGAAGCAGGTCATGCAAACCTTAAAGCAGCTCTTTGTTCTGAGACGCTCTGAATGTTTGCAGAAAGCAACACAGAGACTGTAACACACACACACACACACACACCTACACACACACACACACACATACACACACTGCGCTCTAATTCATTCTGATGAACATGATGTTTGGATGCAGTGGTCTCTCACACACACAAACCGGTGTGCAGGTATGGCATGCATGATGACACACACACACACACACACACACACACACACACACACACACACCGGAGGACCGTCTTACCTTTGTGAAGACAATGGAGACGCCTTCTGTTCATTTACAGCAGAGAATAAAACACTTTCACACACCTCTCTGTCTCCTTCCTCTGCCTCTCTCTCTCTCCTGCTTTGCTTTGTCTGCCTCGCTCGCCCAGCACTCCCCCCGGCTCCTCCCCCGGTTCCCCTCCCCCCTGGCTCCTCCCCCTGCCCTCCCCCCCCCCCCCGGTCTAACCCCTGTCCTCCTTTCCTGCCTCTCTGGGTGGATCCTCCATGGAGATGCATGACAGCCTCTCCTCCACGTGTCTCCAGTGCGCCTGTCACTCGCATTGATGCGCACTCAGCCATTCATCCCAGCAGCGCACGCACACACACACACACACACACACACACACACACACACACACACACACACATTTTAACTTACAGATAAGCACACACTCTTCCTTCCGCCTGAAGCCTCTGGCTCAGCCTGCAGCCTGCAGCTCAGTGACAGGTGGGGATGAAACCGAAGCAGAAACGCTGCAGAACATCCAGCCTGAACGTCGATCACATCACTTCCTTCCTCTGCTCCAACCTTTTGTTCCTCCACTTCCTGCTCCATGTGACCCAAAGCCTCCAGCTCTCCTCTTCCTCTTCCTCAACTCTATTCTCTCCTCTCTGCTTCGTCTCTCTCTTCATTCAGGCTGAACTGAATTTGGCTGCAGCCAGCAGAAAAACCACATTCTAATAAATCAACTTTACTCGTGTTGAATATTCAGGAACAGATGTACAGCAACCAGTTATGACAAAAATTATCAATATTCATCAAATATACAGTATTGATCAATGTTACAGTTTTTAGGACTCAGGCAGGTTTGTAGTCTAGATTTAAAAAATCTCAGAGTTTTGGCTGTTTTGCAGTTTTCTGGAAGTTTGTTCCAGATTTGTGATGCATAGAAGCTGAATGATTTATGTCTACAGAACCAGAACCAGACCCTGAACCAGAACCAGAACCTCAGAGGTCTGGAAGGTTGATCCAACAGCAGCAGATCTTAAATCCAATCACTGATTTATAAACTACCAGCCGCAGTTTAAAGTCTGTTCTCTCAGTGAAGGACTGTAGAACCGGGTCGTGTAGAACCGGGTCGTGTAGAACCGGCTCGTGTAGAACCGGCTCGTGTAGAACTGGGTCGTGTAGAACCGGGTTCAGGCTGTCTGTCGTCTCTGAGCTGCACGAAGCCCAGAAACCAGCTAGCCAAGCCACGAGTGGAACTACAAATAGGTGCATTGTGGGTAACGCAATGCAATGATTGTTTTCCTAACAAGTTGCTTCAGCCACAGAATATTATATGATATTAATAGATGAAACCAGTTGGCTGGTTGCTGTTCTCTGTCCATCTGTCTCTTTAGAGAAAATGTAAAGTTTTTATAAAAACTGGCAGCAAAGATCTTTCCATAAACATGTCATCTTTATTATAAAGCGACTTCATCTGATCACAAAACTTCATTGGCTAAATGAGTTTATTGAGCTGACTGAATCTGAGCCTGAGGTTCTCCTACCTGTGCAGAGGCAGCCAGGTCCCCGCCGAGCGCAGGCAGAACAAAGGGCAAAGGTCGCAGACATCTCGAACGCCGAACATCCCGCCTCGTTTCCTACGTCTTTTATTTTTCATTGGAGTCCGGAGCTTTGCCATGGGAAGCAACAGCTGCCGGTTTTCATCAGACTCCGCTTCCTCATTCAGACTCTGAGGAGTTTTTGTTTCTGCTCGGCTCTAAACTCAGACATCATGCAGGATGTTCCGCTTCTAAATGTTCCACGTTTGGTTCAAAAATATTTAGATCTGGAAGAACAACTTCATCTGTCTGAACTGCAGAAACGCTTATTTCTAAAACATTTAGCAGTTTTCAGGTGGCAGCAGGCAGATCACACCAGATGATTCAGGAAGTGATGGATGCAGTTTGCTCTCTTTAAATTAACTGCTTTCCATGGTTTCCTTGGAGGTGATGATGGAGAAGCACAATGTTTCATCTTCCTGTTGCAATAAAAAAATCAGAGCTGATTCTCCAAACCGAGTGGCTGCTTTAAGGCGCAGCAGAACCGACCGGTTCCCGGTCTGAGGCCCGCCGGGTTCCCGGTCTCTGAGGCCCGCCGGGTTCCCGGTCTCTGAGGCCCGCCGGGTTCCCGGTCTGAGGCCCGCCGAGTTCCTGGTCTGAGGCCCGCCGGGTTCCCGGTCTGAGGCCCGCCGAGTTCCTGGTCTGAGGCCCGCCGGGTTCCCGGTCTGAGGCCCGCCGAGTTCCTGGTCTGAGGCCCGCCGGGTTCCCGGTCTCTGAGGCCCGCCGGGTTCCTGGTCTGAGGCCCGCCGGGTTCCCGGTCTGAGGCCCGCCGGGTTCCCGGTCTCTGAGGCCCGCCGGGTTCCTGGTCTGAGGCCCGCCGGGTTCCCGGTCTCTGAGGCCCGCCGGACGCGGCGCCGGTTCCGCGGGTCGTCAGTCACGCAGGTGGCCACGAGTCAAAGGGAAAAACTAACAAAGATCCAAACATCATCAGGCCAAAAGTTTTGGTGAAAGAACGAAAACTTTTAACATTTTAACTGTTTGTTTTAAAGTGATTAGAAAATGTTTGTTAAAACCAACTTACATAAATGAATAATTATTATCACTCATGCATATTCTAAATAAATCTGTTTAGCCTTCATAATGTTTCCTTGAAGTATTGATAATTTACTAATAACAATTTAATGTATAAATAATGCATCATGTATTTATCTGGATATCTAAGGGAAAATATGCGTTAGAGCATTTAGGAGGACAAATTGCCTCCATGCTTCAGCAGATTAACTGTAATTACAGAGACCAAATGAGATGAGCCACCTTCAGAAAATATCTTCAGGTAACGACATAATTAAGTCTCCATGCTGAGATAATGATCCTGCAAATGGATCCGTCTGCAGCTCTGCGCACATTTCAAGAATATAACTTTTTATTACTTCTTATTTGTTACTCATTCTGAGTTCAGGAAATTATGGGTCCGATAACGACCACTTGTGTTAATATAAGAATTACTGAGGTTAATGAGCCTGGAAATAAAGATTTATAATGAACTGATAATGTCTTATAAAGTATAATCTGCAGAAACTTTCTGTATATTTTGTCGCCTACAAACGAATTGATTTTATTTTAAACTTTGCTTCTTATATTTATTGTTCATGCATTTTTTAAAGTGGTTTTGGTTTTTATTGTTTTCAAAATTTCTCAAATGAAAAATGTTTAAGAAATTAATTTAAATTCAACTGAGGCCCAAAACTGTTTTTACATTTATGTTTTTAAATCTTTAAGAGATTTTATTTTTTTGCTTTTTTATACATTTTATTATATTTCATCTAATATTTGTTTCTTCAAATAAACCAAGAGATTTTATCTACTATCATATCACAACAACATGCAACTAATTATTATCAACTCTGTGTCATTAATAATGTCGGTTTATGGAAAGAACTGTTAATATTAATAAAAATTATTTATAATGCAAACATAATCCATGAATATGGATTTGAAAGCATAAAGTTTGCAGGATTTTCTGCCTGTAATATGAAAATATAAAAACAATTTAAAGAGACATGAAACCGAAGATTTTCCCTCTGTCCACAGCTCTGGTTGTTAGTCAGAGGTCTTAATCTGTGCAGATTAGCTCTGTTAGCTTGCAGATTAGCTTCAGTAGCTCTGCTAGCAGGAAACTGATTTCACCAAAATGCAGACGGCTGAAACAGATTCAGGTTCTCAGAATCAGCAAAGTGAGTTAGAGCCTCAATGTCCAGCTCATGCTGTCATCTCGTTAGCTCAAAGCCGTTAGCCGCTTTGCTAGCAGCATTGATTTAGCCAATTTACCAGATAGGAAGAAAAGGGCATCCAGAAGCAGAAGGTGGTAAAAACCATTTCTAGTGAAAACGATGCTTTCCACCTCAGCTTCACTCACTACTGCAGACACCAGGAATCCACCGGGCCTGGCTGGGTCAGAACCGGGTCACCGAGTCACTGAGGCAGCAGGAACAGTCATCCATGCAGGTGTTTCAGTAAAAAGCTGAGTGACTGATGTCACTTCCTGTCTCCATTAGAACATAAAGGAAGCAGCTCCATTGGTTAAACATCCAGGTGGATCCAGGATGAAGGTAAAAGTTCTGAAGTGAGTTTGATGCGGCGCTGATCCGCCTCTGGCGATCAGCACCGCGCCTCCTGACCGGCTCACTAACACTTTAATTCAATTAAAGTCTTTGGCCTCCTGCTGACCTCAGATGCACTCAGAGGAATCTGCCACTCAGACAAATGATTAAACGTTTTAAAGGTATTCACCGAGAGCAAAGAATATATTCAGTTTATTTCACACCTAATTTATGTCACTCTTCACACAGGAAATTAGAAGCTGCCTATTTCCACACAAAGCATCCCGCCCCTTTGCTTCCCCACACAGATCCTCGAGACTAGCGGCAGCAGCCATAAGCAATCCCCTGGTGGAGCTGTGCGTCTGCTGAGCTCATAAGAACTGCTACAAACGGCATAGCAGAGAAGCATTATGCTGAAGGCAGGAGGAGATGCTTCTTAAAGAGACAGAGGCCCAGTTTGAAGGCGTTAAATTACAGTCATAGGAAACAAGTTATTGAGTAAAATGTGTTCAACATGAGTTTATTGGTTTTCCTTGTGATAGCAGCTTTTCTGCACTGAAGAAACCCAATCAGCTGCAGAAGAACGGAGACGCCACAGCAGCGTTCTGCTTGCGGCGCTAGCTGGCATTCGCTAGTGAGCGGAGCTAATGTTGATCAGCTCCCTCCAGTTGTATAAATTTATTTCAAACATCAAATAATTGATTAAATCGTTTAATAACTAGCTTTTAGAATGAAATCAAACATTTAATTGGAGCATATGAAATGAATCTTATATTTAAATTATTCTGCAGGATATATTAAAATAAATATTTTTATTTATTGGCATTTATCACTCTTCACCAACACTGCAGCTTTATTTTTGTGCAATAGAGTCAATGATATTAGAAACATATTTATAAATATGATCCAACTGACCAGCAGGATCTTCACAATAAAACAGACGTCACAGGAAATTCCTTTAGAATCAGTTTTTAATTCGCCATTCGCCACCTTCATCATCCTCATCATCACAGAAACAACCACCGTCATCAGCGCGTACACTCTCTGCGTTATCACGTCAAACTTTTATAATATATTTCATCCATTATCATCTGTTTTTTAAATAATTTACATAAGAATAAAGTCACTAAAGAATGGATGATCTGTATATTTACATGATGGGACACAGAAAGAGAGAAAAAAACATCTTGTGGTTGGAAATAAAAGAAACACCTGCAAGGAGGAAGAGGAGATGAGGAAGAAGCATCTGAGCAGAGAGGAAGGAGCCAACAGGAGAGCCTTTGTGCTGCTGCAGTACATAAAGTCATTTTATGATGATAAACCCTCATTTTATTTCCATCAACATCTTTGACTTTTTCACTTCATTAAACAAGAAAACTGAAAAGTCAGTTTTTCTTTACGTTTCCATGCAACTGATTCTCCTTCAGCTTTCCAGAAAAGCAAAAACCTGCTAAAGCCAGCGAAACTTCAGCGCGTTGTTTTGAATGCTGTTGTTTCCATCAACCTTTTCTAATGCGATTCTTTCAGATGAGCATAAAAACCTTGATGGAAACACGGCAGGAGATTCAGACGTTTCGTTATGTGATCTCGTAGAGATCAGATGCATCACTATTGGTAACGTTTCAGCTCCACTGACCAGTGCAGGTCCACTGATCAATCTGAACCCTCCATCAACCCGGCCCGAACGTTCCTGGTCCATCATAGCACTACCAACATGTTAATCTGTCAAAGACACAAACAAACCTGTAAATAATAAAGTACCAAAATTATTCAGAAATGAAGTTATGCTGCTTCTCGTTCTGCCTTCATTGAGACTCACTTTTCTCCCTCAGAGGATTTTAAATCCACTGAACAGTAAAATTCTCCCACTGACTGTCTGTGGCCTTGATACGTAGTCAGAGTTTCATAAAAATGAATAACTCCCTCTGAATCTGTCCCTGAGCGTTGTTGTAGACATGCCAAACCTATAGGGGCAGCACAGTGCAAAGCTAAAGCCCATGTCAGCCAATCAGATTGCTTCAAAACATCCACAACTTCCTGTTGGAGGTTCATTTGTGTGGACAAGTTTATAGGTTGAACCGCTTTTAAATAATATGAGAATATAAAGTTAATTCATGAAATTCAGTCATCAACTCTTCATTTTGATTTTAGTTTTCATAAAGTTCTATATTATATAACATGTAGTTTTTGAGTCGATTAAAAACCAAAACCGATAAAAATATTTTCATTTTCTCAGATATGCGGCTGCGTGTTCATTAATCAGCATATCCAGAGAAACGTCCACCGTCTCCGGCTGCAAAGTTACCGTGAATAAAAACCTGCAGAAAATGTGGCGCTCCAGATGCTGCACATCTGCTGACATCATCACATCTGCTGACATCATCACATCTGCTGACATCATCACATCTGCTGACATCATCACATCTGCTGACATCATCACATCTGCTGACATCTGGCTTGTTCTCACCTTTTTTAACCCACTGCTAGAAATGTGGGTTATCCAAATGCTTTGTTGGCGTTTGATCAACCACATTAACTCGGTTTAGATGTCAGCAGACCTCTTTTCACTTCCCACAGGTTTTGTTGTTTAAACTATTGACTTTTCTGACGACTCAGCAAAAATCTGCCCAGCAGGATTTTCCATCAGTGTCAATGTTCACAGGAGGAATTTTGCCTCTTTCTTTGCCAAACTGCTGCAGAGATGAAATCATGTCATGAAGACTGAAAGAACATCACAGTTTCATTATGCCATATTTCAGAGTGCATAAACTTGTGAGAATGAATCATAACTAATTTGTCCTTCTGCAAGCAGGAAAGAGATTACATAACCGCTGCAGGGATCAGCAATGCTAATCTGCAGGTTTGAAGTTGTTAGTGGAAAAGAGACCGATTTCTAAAAACAAGTTCAAATCTCGATTTTACCAAGTCAGAGAAAAAATTCAGGTGACTTTGGACAATTTCAGCTGCTTCATTTTGTTTTCAACCAAGGTCCTTTATGAGATAAAATTATAAAAAAATAAAATAAAAATGTAGAAAAAGTGATTTAATATCACTACTAATATTTGGATATATAATCTTTCGAACTAAATGCCAGCATGCCACAAACAACAGCAGAAATAAGAACACTGCAAACAATGCTAAACTCTAAAACAACAACAGACACAGCTAGAAGCATTAAATGCTAAGCTAACAATGCTAATTCTAACTGCGAACATTTTACTCATCTCTACAGGAAAAAACGATTTTTCTACTTTCACAAATACTGAAATCATGACCCTATCTGCTATATTAACATGATGTGAAATCATTTCTTGATATTGAGTTTGCCACTAAAAATCAGCAGTTATTCTAGTATGCTAACACTGCTAAATGCTAAAGATAGCAGCAGAAATGTATAAAACCAGGAAATGCTCAGCTAACGTCAAAGATTCTCAAAGCAAATGTTTAAGATAAAATTGTGTAACAATGTATACTATTAATATTACCATGTGCAAATATGACAAAAGCAGCAAAAGTGTTAAAAAGTGTGAATTGCTAGCCTCACAGTTCCGATGCCAACTGTAGGAATTTCACTCATCACAACAGGACCAGCAAATTTGAGGTTTTAAAATGTTAAAATAAATGATCTTGAATATTAATACGGAGTTATTCCTTAAAAATGCAAGAGTTAACCAGAACAATAGCTTTCTTATAAACAAAACTAATTGCTAACAGCCGGAAGCATATATAGCTTAAAGTAGGAATCAAATTGTTGTGATGCTAACTAAAGACATCAGTGAAGAGAAAGAATCTTTTGTCTACACAAAACATAATGTTGACACTGTATATTGTTCTTACACTAAATTAATGAATAAAGTTGAACTAAACATTGCAGCAGCAGTAAACTTAAAACAGGAAACGCTACGCTAACTCGGCTTCTGACACCGACTGAAAACATTTTATTCCGAAATGTTTAAGACGTGTTTCTACTTTCATATGTATGCATAAACAACAACACCTTATGTCAAGGCAAATTAACAAGATTATTATTAGTTTGCTAGTAAGGCTAAATGCTAACACGTAACAGCACAGGTAGCTGAAAACAGAACATGCAAAGCTAACTGAGGCTAACTCCAGACAATTCACATATTATTTCATTAAAATCAAACTTATAGGTATCAACAAAATATTTAATTAATGAAATAACTTCAGTATATTATAAAAATTGTTTTGACAAGTAGCACAAAGCAAACTTGCTAACTATAACAAATGTCACTACAAAGCAGGATAAGTAAGTAGGAGATGCTAGGCTAACGACGCCGACACCGTAGAAAATTGGATATGATCTTATTACTACAGCTACACAATCTGAAGCTGTGATTAACCTTTTATATTCAAAGTGTAATAAAATGCTGGCCACAATTAACAGAACAATGTCCACGAGCTAACAATGCTAATAGCAGCACAAAAGTAGAAGATTAGTAAAAGTACCTGTAATATTGGATATTTAGTTATATTTATGTAAATATCATTGTCAAAAAAAAGGTACAATAACTCAAATTGTTTTAGTGTACAGTGCAAGTCACGAGTTAATTTCAAAACAAATGTAAAGCATTATCAGTGAATTTAATATTAGTTTTTATAACTGACCTTTACTTAATGAAGAAATATGAATTCAGTTTTAATTTAACTTACCTGGATAAATGGAGGTAAATAAAATAATGCAATGACTGTCAGACCTGCTTTAGCCACATGATAGATATATAAAGATAGAATAGAAATGCGCTTATTGCCCCAAACGGGGAAATTCATGATGGTACTCATGTCTAATGGAACTGAGTAACGATAAGATTAAAAAATTATATTTTTAAATTGGTTTTCTGTAAAAACTATAACGCTACATTTAATAAACATTGAGGAACAACATATCCAAATATAGTTCTGTGCAGTTAGAAGTTTCGGTTAATAAGAACCCAATAAAACAAACACAGGAACATTAAATCGACGTGTTTCTAATGTCCTGGGAGTGTCGGTTCCTAAAGTGACCAATAAAAGGTTTGCTCTCCATTGAATTGAAACTTTTTTAAGAATGTACTTTACACTGAACCAAAGGATCGTTTGAGTTATTTAAAAGACGAAGGATGAGAAAGAACTGGACCAAAGGCTCTTCTGTTGCTTCCTTCATCTTGCTCTCTTATCTGCTTCCTCTCTTTCAGAGTGTTTGTGTTCACAGTAGTCAAGGCAATACTGTCACGGAAAATTCATTTTTCCAGTCCTGCATGCAGACCAAGCTTTACCTTCTGAACTCATCCTGACATATTCTAAACAACCAAACCTCTCAATGAAGAAACGATCAGATCTGGGCCGTACCACTGGTACCACTGGTACCAGTGGTACCACTGGTACCACTGGTACCACTTTCTGCTTTGCTGCAGGAAATCCTGCCGCCATCTTGTTTTTAGAGACAAGAGACTTTATCCTTCAACTTTTCCAAAAAGCCATAGATGTTCAGTGTCTAAGAATCCTGTAAACAGTGGTGGGCTAACGAACAACTAGCTGCGCTAATGCTAAAGCAACAACCGTAAACCTTAGCTCTGCTGCAGCTGATACGCTACACCTTCATGGTATTTAGCAACAGCTAATGCTAACATGCTAAATTTTACCATCAGTTACATTCTGGGTACAGAATAAAATCATGTGATTCACTAAAGCAGTGGTGAGAACCTGAGGATCGTTGTGAAGATTATTCTGAAAGAATAAAATGTTGAAACTGCTTCAACAAATTCTGCCATTTTACATGTTAACTTTTTTATGATTTAAATTTACACCTTCAAATATCGGCAACAAAATACTAATTTCCAGATTTTATCTTCAATTAATGTCTGTATTGTCCTAAAAATCAAGTTTAAATGATAAAACCTTTTAAATGTGTCTGTCTTTGGACTACAAATACCTACAACAGTACAAGTTTAGGAAAAGCCAAGTGTGCCAAATGTTCTTAAAGTCAGCTAAAGCGCCAAGCTAAACATTAGCTCAGCTATTAGCGCTAGCTGAAGTGTGCCCACCGCTGCTGTCAGGAACTTTAACCTGTTTTTTCATTTCTCTAAGCGTTTTATTGCCCTACTTTCATTCACTTCTGGGAATATTAGCAGCTTTCTTGTTGTGAAAAATGTTCAGATGAATGTTTCCCATAAACCTCCTCAACCTCTCCCAGGTTGTCGGTCAGTAGCAGTTGTTGCTATTTCTTCTTCTTCTCCTCTTTGAGCTTGATCTGCACGTCTCAGTCCATAAATCCCAGCTTGCTTTGCTACGTGATTTAATGACAGTATAGTCCTGAGCATGTAAACACTGATCCAGAGGTGAGTCAGGCGACGGCTGCAGCTGCTGTGTGTGTGTGTGCGTGTGTGTGTGTGTGTGTGCATGCTGTACGCAGGGGTGTCAAACGCCAGTCCTCGAGGGCCGGTGTCCTGCAACTTTTAGATGAGCCTCTGCTCCACCTGAATAGAATAATTACGTCACTAAGGCTCTGGAGAACCAGGAGGAGGTAATTAAGCCATTTCATTTCTGTATTTTGTACCTGTGGCACATTGAAAAACTGCAGGACAGCGGCCCCCCGAGGACTGGAGTTTGACACCCTGCTGTACAGTTTAGGCACCGGGGTTCTCCCTAAAACTGCCACCAGGGGGAAGCACATCAAGCGTTTATGCATCTCCGACAATCTGCTGCTTCAGGCTGGAGGTGAAATGGACAGAAAATCCGGTCTGTTAGTTTCACCTAAAGATCCAAAATCCTGGCAAATATATGTTCCTCCAAACATCAACATGGACACTCATCTGCTCAGAAACCATCAAACATTGGACCTACGATAAGACGCAGTTCTAAGGAGAACCCGGCTGCCGATGAAGGAGCAGACAGTCGTCGTCATGGATCCGGTCGCCACTGCGGTGGAGCGGGTCGGGTTTCTGGAACGACGGACGGTTACCGGGCAGAGCTGCTCAGGCTGTTCATGAACTCACCAGCAGACGCAGAGTTCTGCTTGTTTCAGGGAGGGTCGGCTGTACAGCAGCCCGGAGCGCCGCCTGCTGGCCGCGCAGACGGCCCTGGGGGCGCAGACGCCCTGGGGGGCGCAGCGGGGTCATGGCTTCATGCTGGGACGGGGAGGAACGGTTCGGGAGACGAGGTCTGAGTTTGTTCTCAGAGCGTCCCTGGAGCTCGGAGTGGAGCTCACTGTCTTTATCTGATCCACAGGTTTGAAACGCCTCGACAGGATTAGCAGCAGGGTTGCAAAGCCGGCCTTATCGTTTGCTTTTTGTCTCTTAGCTTCAGGTTTTCTGAGCAAACAAGCCTTTAAAGTGAAAAAAATATTCAGTTATTTCTGTTTTTTTAAACTTCAAAGATCTTTTTCGTGCCCAAACGTCGTCTTGTTGTTGGCGACTCAAGGGCGAAGAAGGTTTGGCAAATACCACGGTGGAGGGCGGACGGGGGCTCGTTACCCAGGGTCTCACAGTTGCCCCATGTTACCTAGAGGAGGGGCTACTGCACTCGGAGGCGGGGCAACAGAACTGATGGGCGATGTCATCGTCTTCGTCCTCTCTGAGAGACAGACCAGCAGACAGACAGAGAGGAAGAGTAAAAAGAGGAAGAGGGCAGAATGGCTTTCATTTGGATTTGCAGTACCGCAATCAGCCACCAGATGTCACTGTTTCCTCATCTATGACTACAAGTAGAGGTGAAGCTGCGTCCCCTGGTCGCCTGGGGGCCAAAGTGAGTCAGTGAAACAGAAACTGCCAGAGCCAGAGGTCAACAAAGTCACTTCTGACCCTGAAAGTTTCCACTGAGCCAGAGAGGACAGAAAGGAAGGATGAATGGATGACAATGGAGGGAAAGCCGAGCTATTTTTAGGACCAGTAGCACACATTAATGCAAATGTAATGCCTAAAAGTGCAAATTAGTGCAATAATCGCTGCAGCTGTGATTTTTAAGCAGGGCTGTAATCCATCACTTTGATCCCATTCAGCAGTTTTAACTTCCCTTGTCTCTCATTTAAATAATCTGACAACTTTTACAGATTGTAAATCAGCCATAGGAGGAGATCTGCAGTTTGAAACGAGCAACAAGAGATAAAGAGTCCAGAATTAAGTTTGGTCATTTTAGCGAAATGTCTTTAAAAAGCTGATGGCCCGATATTTCATAACAAAGTCCTTAAAACGAACTAAAGCCAGTCAGATGTTCAGGAAACGATCCAGTTTTATCACTTCACCAATATTTTCACTGAGCTGTGATGTGGATTGATGTGACGTGTCCAAATCGATTCAATTAAACCACGAAAGACCGTTGACTTGACAACTGCCCACAAAAAGTCACTGCCAAAATGTAGCTGTTCAGAGTGCTGTATTAGTAGAAGGTTTAGTGGAAGGAAAAAGTCTGTCAGAGCCCCAAGAAACAATATGCAGTTAAAACAAAGTTTAAAGAGACAGAAATTTTTTAGGGCTGACATTGAATCACTTAATTTTTAAGAAAATTAACTGTGGATTTGCAGTACTGCAGTCAGCCACCAGATGTCGCCGACTTCAGAAATTTACCTACATTTCCCTGGTGAAGGGTAGAAGTGTGACTCACCCTCAAATGAACGTTTCTTGCTGTCTGTTGAAGTTGTTTGGGTTTTTTTTATTTCTGTTTGATATTTTAATGTAAATCTGTTTCATTTTGCAATATTCAGCCTGATATGCTCTCAATACTGCCCTCTCTTGGTTGAGCAGTGGAAACTGCAGCTTAATTTTCCGATTAGTTACCACGGTACAGTTTGGTTGACGTCTGATCTGACTCAGACATACGCCCCCTGGACGAGGTCAGGAGTATTGATGATTTGTTTGGACTGGGCCTCCTCTGCTCTGACTGCAGCCATTTTGCTGCAGGACGACAGCTGACTGCAGTGCTTAGGAAGGGGAGCGGCGCCATTGGTCCATTTGTGTGATGTCACCAAAAGTGTCCAATGAAAACAGACAACAGTCACCAGATTTGCTGCTAGACTCTAGAGTTGTTGGCAACATTGCTTCTTTGGTTGGACCACGCCCCTCTGCTCACCCCACAGCTGGCCACGCCCCCAGCGTCAGGCCCCGCCCACTTTGGTGGACGTTCCAACATTTATTATTCTTTCATGGGGAGTTACTTTACGCTGTGTGACCCGGGTCAGATGTTTTGGGCCAAAAGCCCAGCAGATTACTGCTGTTTCTGTGGATCTGAACCGGGTCAGACTTCATGATGGTGAGCAGGAACCTGGAAGCCATTTTGCAACCAGTTTAGCTAACGCTGAGGGTCGTCGACATCTGGACCCATTTGTTCTCAGGCTGATTTGTTTGGATGCCGTCAGTGTTTTCACTAATGATGTCATCTATTTGATGAAGAGCACCAGTCCCTCCTGCAGTGAAACGCCTCAGCATGATGCTGCCACCGCCTCACATTAAGGTGGTGTTTTCATGCCGCAGGTCAAACCTCCATGAATGCAGCTTGGAGGAGAAATGGCCTCTTCCTCTCTGAGCGGCCAGTCAGCCCAGGACTTATTGCCCTGTGGATATGACCCTTGACCCCGTCTCAGCAGCATCTTCCTCTGTTCTGCTGTCGATGCTCATATTCTCACCAGAACCTGTTCTGGAGGAAACCTCCTCCTGAGGCGTTTTAATTACCGAAATGATTAAAATCTAAATCTTCTGAATATAATCAACCATGATGCTCTGTCTTTGGAAAATAGAAATAATCTTTGGATCCGAATTAACAGGAAAACATCTCAAAAATAAACATCTGGCCGAATTGAAAACAAATATGAAGTGTAATTTTCAGAGAAAGAAAAAAAATGTTTTCTTCAGTTTGTACCAATAAATATCACTTAAAATGCATCACTTAGTGTTAAAAGTTAAATACAAATCTATTGGAATTACCGACATAATTACATATTCATGTTTCATCTATTGAAAAATAACCACAGACAGAAATCTGATCGTTTCTGTATTTAGTAAATGGACCAGAAATTAATTAAATGTCAACAATCTTTAGTTTGCTCTTGTGAAAATCAATCAACATATTAATTGATCATAATTGCACAAATTGGAATTACATAAGTAAGTTTGTGGCAGTTTAGTAAAAGGAAAATGTCCATAAAACGTTTAGCGTTGGTTATAGCCGCACTAAAGTAGGCGGGGCTTAATGCTGAGGCGTCTCCTCTGATTGGCTGACTGCAGCAGCCAATCAGAGCAGTTTTCTTGTTTAATTGGAGATTAGCGAACATGTGAAAACGGGACGAAAACACAAATCTTTTCCTCACAAACACCAAATAACAAAGCCGATTCCAGAGACCTTCAGTCACATTTTGACCATGTCTCAGATTACGTCACCAGATTCTGAAATTCAACTCATCAAAACTGCAGTTTGAGAGAAGCAATAAAACGTTTTCTGGAACAAACTGTCCTGAAAGGCCACAAAGTCAGATTCAAACTGGAAAATAAATTCTTATTTATTCTCTTCTGACAAACGTTGAAAAATCCAGCAAGACTGGAAGTCAAAGATGCAAAAACATCCTGCAGACTGAAACCATCTTGCAGTCTGAATTTTTATAAAAATGCACAGGAACACTTTAAAGTGTAATAACTCTGCAGGTTAGTTTACAGTATGTAAGTTTAGTTTTATCCTGCTGAAGGATCAGAAGTTAAAACAAGATGTAATAAAGTATTTAAACTTTACGTCGCGTCCAAACTAATCTAATCAGAAAATGTATTTAAAGTTTTTGTGTTTCAATCTGAAGTTTTTGTTATTTTTTGTTGGCCGTCATATTTCAGGTTTCGTTCGGTTCTGAAGGTTTGGGTTTGAAAGTCTGTTTGATGATGCGTTGATGAAGCAGATGAGGGCGAGCGAGTGAGGAGAGAGAGAGAGATGAGGATGAGGATGAGGATGGTGTTGGGGGAAAAGGTGGATGAGGAGAAAATTGGCGGCTTCACCTTTAACGCTGAGTGAGTGTGAGTGGCTGATGCAGATTGTTATCATTATTACTATTAAAGCTGCAGGTTATCACAGCAGCGAGGATCAGAGTGAGGCGCCGTTTAGAGCGAATCTGGACATTTTACTGCAAATCTGGTGAAAAGAACGAATGAAGAAAACTAACATTAAGTAGATATTTAAGTTTTTACCTAAATTGCTGGAATCATCAAGAATTCAGATTTTTCTGCAGATATCAGACAAATTAACTCTCAATCAAGCTACTGCAGAAATAAGACGCTGTCAAGATGTAGACAAATATTACATAATTCAAAATATAATTAAATAAAATTAAGGAAAACATCCCTTCTTTGAAATAAATAATGTAAAAATGGTTAAAAAGCCATAAGAGATCAAATTCAGGAAGTGATGTTTGCATAAATTTAAACAAAATATTAAAATTTACTATATTATAAAGTGACTCCAAATTTAAGATTTTGTCCAGATGTAAAAACATTTGATCCTTTATAATAATAATAATAATAATAAATAGGAAACAATTGGAAACAATCTGCTGGGCTTCCATAAGCACATTAATTGTTATTAGTCGATTATTGAAATGATCTATTTTAACTTGTTATCTGGAGTCTATAGACTCTAAAAGTCATTTGCTGAAAGAATAAATATTAAAGCAATAAATAAGACAAAACTTTACAAAATTAATTCATTTTGACTGTAAGTTAAAGAAATGTGTAAATATGGGTAAACTCATAAAGTGTCAGTTTTAGCTTCACCTGGTTCAAATTCTGTAAGAAATGATATTAATTTTTAGTTATTAATTGATTGATATAATAAATAGTCCTCATCTCAGCCTTATAATATGACTGAGTTTTCACATTTTGATATCAGACATATTTTAGTGGAAGACTAAAATAAACGACTGTTGTAAATAAAATGTTTATTTTCTCGTTTTGAAAACAAAATGGAATAGAATTCTTAGTTTTGTTGCATTTTTAATATTAGCTTAGGAGGTTAAATGAAAATCTGGAGCCAATTAATGGTCAACATAATAAAATGATCAATTCTAAAATCTGTCCAAAAGCAAAAGGGAAACCAGCAGAATCGTTTCCTAACGATCCTCATGGCCGTCGGGGCTAAATTCGCTCTAAACGAGCTCACGTTTCCCTGGAGCTCGACGGAGGCGGAGCGAGGAGGTCAGGAGGTCAGGGGAGGTGGAGGAGGTCAGGGGGAGGTGGAGGGACTCTGGCCCTTACCTTGCCTGCTCGTGGTGCTTGGCGGGGGGCAGGGCGCAGGGAGGCTTGGGCAGGCGGAGGCGCGCGGGGCAGCAGTACTGATGGTAGGTGGCGTGGCTGTTAGGAGGTAGACTGGAGGAGTAGAGAGAGGAGGAGGAGGAAGGAGTGGTGATGCTAGTAGGGT
The DNA here is from genome assembly GCF_027474105.1 of Poeciliopsis prolifica. Lineage (NCBI taxonomy): Eukaryota > Metazoa > Chordata > Actinopteri > Cyprinodontiformes > Poeciliidae > Poeciliopsis > Poeciliopsis prolifica. The sequence goes on along the minus strand of NW_026562421.1, from coordinate 4,267,865 downwards.
TGTTGGAGGTACGACAAGAGGTGGTGGTAGTAGAACAGGTGGAGGAGGAGGAATAAGACCTGACAGAGAGGGATAGAAAGAGAGAGAGAAAGATAGAGAGGGAGAAAAAAAGAGAGAAAAATAAAGTCAAGAGAGGAACAGAGAAAGGTAGACAACAAGAACAAGAACAGACAGGCACACAGAAACAAACACCGTTAGCACGCTTAGCATGGTTAGCACGCTGTCAGCAACAGCACCAGCAAAAAGCACACGTTCATCTGTTAGCATTAGCTTAGCACACAGAATAACAGCCGCATAGCATTAGCACACACTTAGTTAAACAGTCTTAGCTAACAGTTAGCACACTACATCTTACTAGGTTAGCATTACCTTAGCAAACAAAATCAATCACAGTTAGTATGGAGTCTTAAATAGTTGCAGCGCCGTGAAAAAAGATTCACTCCCTTAAAGATTTCGTCTGTTTTTATGCCAAACTTTCATGTTTCAGATCATCAAACTGCTTTTAGTGGCAAAAATAATCTGAGGAAAATAACAACTGCCATCATGGTGGCAGAGAATTATTTTAATTTTCCCACTGAAACGTTCAGAACCAGCTGTGGCAGGTTTCCAGGCCCAGACCATCACACTTCCACCACCATGTCCGAATATCGCTATGATGTTAGGTTTTTGATAAAACAGGACATATTTTTCTAGAATATGTCCATTTCTCTTGTCTGTCAGCACATATTTTTGTAAACGGGTTTTTTAAAATGTGAGCCGTGTTTTGGGTCAGTTCTGGTCATTGTAGCCTCATCAGCCCAGAATGCGGTTCCGGCACTTAGAAACGCCTCTGAAGCCACTCACAGTCTGAGAGGCGACAAAACACTTTGTTTCTGTGAGCTTTGAGATCCTTCAGCCATCATGTCATCAATCAGGCTTCTGGTGAAAGGTGAACTGGGTGTGGCCACAGAAATCATTTAAACCTGGTTGGTTTGCTCGCCTCTTCATTCTATTATTAAAAGAAATAATCTACAACTGCTTAGTCAAAGTTAAATGTTGCTAAGTTTGTTTGATGATCTGAAACATTAAAGTGTGAAAAAATGCAAAACCAAAGGAATCTGCAGGGATTCAAACACTTTGTCACAGCAACGCATCGCTAACATTTAGCATTAGCATACAATCACAGGTGTTAGCTTAACAGAGTATTAGCTTATGGTTAGCACACAGTCAGTCTCGGCCATTAGCACTAGCAGTTAGCATCGAAGCGGTACATGTAAACTGTACAGTGAGTCAGGAGGGGGAGGATGATGCACAGATAAAAGTTTTTATTTTTTTTAGCTCAGTCGCTAACGTCCCGATCACCGAGACCCAGATTGCTTCTTGGTTTTTTTTGTCGTTTCCTCATCGAATGTTGCTCATATGCAGCAGTTTAAACCTGATTTATTCCTAAATCATAAAGGCTTATGAACTTTATGAGTGAAAATTTCACAAACTTGTGTTTGGCGTCGGGTCAAACTGGCACTTTGCAGTGCTGCTGTTGGGATTATAAAATACATTTAGATTCTCCAGATTAATGTGGATTATACAGAATGGATCCTGCATTTTATGTTCAACAAAAATGTCATATTTATTGACTTTTTTTACTGTGAAGTTTTCTAAGTATGACACTATAAACCAGTCAGCTGTTGGTGACAAATTAAGAATGTGAATCAAATCAGCCCACAAGTAATACTAAAAGACTAAACATCCAATCTCTTGGACCAACCCGACCCAAATCTGGTTCTCCCAGTATGGTGGCCGTTCTGGTTCACCCACTGATCGCCGGTCCATCAACGCGCCTCCAGTTCCACGTCAGAACAATTCCCGACTGCTGCCGCGATGTGAAAACGTGTTTAAATCTCAGTTGAATGTCTGTTTCCTGATAAACGGCTTCCAGGCTAAACGTCGTTCACTCTGATCTGACAGCCGAAGATCAAAACACCTGAAAATGTTTTTTACATCGTCAGATCATCAATCTCCCTAAATCTGCAACAATTTGGGGAGATTGATGAAAAAACAAGAAATAAAATATATCCAACATGTCCTGAGGTTTCCTACCACAAAACAGCTGCTGAGTGTTTTAGTTATTATTGTAGCAAAACAAAAATCCATCCATCCATCATTTCCAATAAAACAGCCGCATAATCTCTAAGAACTTTCCAGGATTAAACATTTCTGGTAATTTACGGTGGATTGTTGGACAATGCGTCATAAATTCTGGAAAAGTTTCTTGGAATCTTCCTGAAAATTTCCATCAAAGTTAGAGAGAAGTTTATTCTGTGTGGTGAAGTGTTCGCTCTAGTTGCTCCGGTTCATTAAACGCCAACCAGAGGTTTGAATGTTGCACACTTTAAAAAAACAGGTAGAAAAATTACAAACATATATTTAGAAAGCATTCCTGGTTTCTATTAGCTCAAATTCATTTTTGCTAATTTAATCTCACATTTCTATTACTCATAAAAACATGCAAATTGAAATGATGAAAATAAATTTGTTTAATTTAAACATGGCAATTTAAAGCGACAAATGTTTTGATGGAAGGTTTTTGTGCTGGGATACGGTGGTTTAAATAGATCCACTTTAGTCACATCACATAATTCTGTTACTGCTGGCTAAAACAAAAAGGATGCAGGTTAGAAATGCAGTTTCTTCAGCATCAGCAGGACATGCTGATTAAACTAACGAGGCATCAGTGCCACCAGTCAATGGATCTGCTGAACGGTTTAATGGTGAGTCAAAGGAAAATTCAGAAGATTTTCCCAAAAGGTTTTAGAAAACCCTGTGAACAACTGAGAAGGTTTCTTCCATAAAAACAGTGAGGAATGTTTTCCACTTTCACTGCAAGACTCCACTACTGAAGACAAATCACATAACAGTTCATTGAAAGCCAACAGCAGAACAAACCAATAACATACTGGAAGAATCATCCAGTTGGATGAAACTGAAACTTTATGTTTCTTTTCAAATCTCCAGAAAACCAACAGAGAAGCTTTGACTGAAGGAAAGACGAACATTTACATGTTTCCACTAAGAATCAAAAGGATGAAACAAGAAGATTTTTCAGCCAGACATGAAACACAAAGATACCACAGAGCCTCTCAGCTGGTTACAGAGGTCAAAGGTCAGATTTCCAAGTTAAATCCAACCACAAAGCTGCAAAAAGAGCTTGAAGATTTTTCTAACTGCCTGTTTTTCTTCCTCAACATGATGTGAATTATTACAGTCCATCTAGAGCAGCAGAAACGTTTCTCCTTCCAGTTGATCCCATCTGAAGCGACGGCCTGATGATCCGCCGCCGCGAGGCTCAGCTTCCATCGCCATGCCGACCAGCTGCAGGACTGAGGTGACCCTGATGCCAGAGAAAACAGCCGCTATCCACTTCCTGCTGAATCTGTAACGCCGTCATCCTGTAGCAAGTCCAACCAGACGCTTTAAAATGCTTTCAAACTTATGAATGGTTTGAATGGGCCTAGTCAAAGTCTGGACTTAAATTTGATCCTTTTTCAGGGAACGAAAGCTGGAAAATTCTCTGAATAAAAATCACTCTGAAAGAGAGAATGGATCAGATTTTAATTTCTCCTTTTCAAATGATTAAAGCTGCAAAGTGAAAGTTCATCACAGAATATCCTCTGCACTTTGAACTCAATCTGCCCTCAATCTGCCCTCAATCTGCCCTCATGAAGATTTAGAGTTCAGATTAATCAGATTCGCCTCAAGCCCTGAGGCCTGCTGTCTGCAGATATTATTGACATATTAAAATCCTCTGGTCATAAGTCTCACACACAGAAACAGAAAGTAGGACTTCATCGACATGCCAAACAGAACAGCGTTATTCAGTTTATTTTATTGTAACGTTACTCAGATGATTTGGCCTCATTTACATATTTAAGTTAAATATTTAGCAGATGGAGGAAACTTGAAGATTCCAGAAATAAAACAGAACTAAACCCCAGGCGCTCTAGCACCACCTATGTCCATCCATCCACATCGCTGAAGACGCAGGAAGCTCCACCTTAACAAGCGTTTCTGATGCATTCCTGGTGATGGGTCGCTAAGGAAACAGGAAGTGGTCAGAGATCTGTGACTTTATGCTAATATTAGCCCAGTAGAAAAAACTGATCCTGCAAAACGTCACCATCTATTGTCACATCAGTTAAAGGAGGGTCACTGATTCACACAGGCTGCTCGGTTTGCAAAGGGCAGAAAAACAACCATCATCCATAAAGACGTTTATCTGCTGAATCAAAGGTCAAAGGTTATGTTTGCAGAATCACCGATACGTTGGGCGACAGCCGGACCGAAACAGAGACCCGCCGCCTCTCGCTGCAGCAGCAGCTGCTGCTGCTGCAGCTGCTGCTGCAGAAACCGCACCAACCCTGTTGTCAGGGACAACGGGGTAAATGAAGAAACGCGTTGTCACGGTAACAGGGCTGCGTTTGGGTGTTTTAAATAGATTCGCCCCGTCTTCAGATCAGTCAGTTTATTGTTTCCAAAAGGTGAAAACCTCAAACTGAACATGATGCGTCCCTCCGAACCGCTGCTGAACGCGGCAGGACGGGAGGGACGGAGGGATGGAGGGGATGGAGGGACGGAGGGGATGGAGGGACGGAGGGGATGGAGGGACAGGGGGACGGAGGGGATGGAGGGATGGAGGGATGGAGGGACAGGGGGATGGAGGGATGGAGGGATGGAGGGATGGAGGGACAGGGGGACGGAGGGGATGGAGGGATGGAGGGACGGAGGGGATGGAGGGATGGAGGGACGGAGGGGATGGAGGGGATGGAGGGATGGAGGACGGAGGGGATGGAGGGACGGAGGGACAGGGGGACGGAGGATGGAGGGACGGAGGGGATGGAGGGGACGGAGGGGATGGAGGGACGGAGGGGATGGAGGGACGGAGGGACAGGAGGGACGGAGGGGATGGAGGGACGGAGGGGATGGAGGGACAGGGGACGGAGGGACGGAGGGGATGGAGGGGATGGAGGGATGGAGGGATGGAGGGACGGAGGGATGGAGGGACGGAGGGATGGAGGGATGGAGGGACAGAGGGGATGGAGGGACAGGGGGACGGAGGGGATGGAGGGGATGGAGGGATGGAGGGACGGAGGGGATGGAGGGGATGGAGGGGATGGAGGGGATGGAGGGGATGGAGGGATGGAGGGACGGAGGGGATGGAGGGGACGGAGGGGATGGAGGGGATGGAGGGATGGAGGGACGGAGGGGATGGAGGGACAGAGGGGACGGAGGGGATGGAGGACGGAGGGACAGGGACGGAGGGATGGAGGGGATGGAGGGATGGAGGGGATGGAGGGGACGGAGGGGATGGAGGGGATGGAGGGATGGAGGGACGGAGGGGATGGAGGGGACGGAGGGGATGGAGGGGATGGAGGGATGGAGGACGGAGGGGATGGAGGGACGGAGGGATGGAGGGGATGGAGGGACGGAGGGACAGGGGCGGAGGGGATGGAGGGGATGGAGGGGGACGGAGAGGATGGAGGGGACGTCCAGGGACAGGGGGACGTCCTCAGCTTGGACGTCGCCACAGCAGCCGTTCTGCTGAATTGCCCGGTGTAAACTGCGTGGACGCAGCCTCTTCTCCTCTTGCATAACTCTGTAGAGCCACAGAGTTCAGCAGTGAATCACGAGGCAATTTATTAAAAACCACCAAGACGTTTCTGTCTTTCTGCTGCTGCACTTCAAACCAGAAAACCCTCAACTTTCCTTCCCAGATCCAGAGAAACCAGACCTCCACCTTCACATCCTGATTCTTAATGTCTTTAACCTTAAATAATGTCTTAAACTGCAGGTTCAGCAAGAAAAACATGAATAGTTTATTTCTGTCTGTATCTATTTACTCCACCTTTGACCTAACATGTCAAAAACACAGAAAAAAGTCTTTAGTATCCAGTGCAGATATGTTTGGACACTTGAAATAAGACAAAACTGACTTTAAAGTAAATTTTCAGCAAGAAATATAAGCATAACTTAAGTAAATAATTCCAGAATAAAGATAAGGAACACTGCTCCGGTTGACCCGGTTCTACTGGAACCAGAACTCTTGAGCCAAACCGACCTGTTCCCCTCCTGGCCTGTGGGGGCGCTGCACCAACAACCACTGCAGGAAACAACACAAAATGTCTGAAGACACTGAGAGCAACTTCTTCTTCACCAGATAGAAACAAGATGGAGGATTTCTCTTTAGTCTTTGGCTGAAGACCAGGAACCATTTCTGCTGCTGGTGCTAGGCTAGCATGTTAGCTTTGGTCGAATTTACCCAGAATGCCCTGCACTGTGGCCCACTTCCTGCTTTTGGACCGGTGTCCGTTCTGCTTGGCTTTCTCTTGTGCATTCAAACTGAACCAGAGTTCACTTCAACAGAACCAAGACCGGGTTTGGAGGAACAGAGGTCAAAGGTCAATAGAATTCACACTTCACCAACCGAACCAGACTTTGACTAGACAAATGGACTGGAGTTGGATTAAAGCGGACTGGAGTTGGATTAAAGTGGACTGGAGTTGGATTAAAGCGGACTGGAGTTGGATTAAAGCGGACTGGAGTTGGATTAAAGCGAACTGGAGTTGGATTAAGCGGATTAAACAGGGCTGGATTGGCTCTGTTCTTTCACTGTCACAGTGAGAAACACCAAACTAAATGCTTGTGAGTCAAACAGACTAAATGTCCTTTAGTGGAGAGTAAAAGTCCTTGAAACATGTACATCACTTTCTTATGTTCATTGAATTGTTCAGTGTTTGGATTTACATTAAATATCCATCGATCTGAATCTGAAACAGGCAGGTGGAGTTGACTCTCCAGATCCCCACGGGGCGTCGCCGTCAGCCTTGATGCTCCACAAGAAAGTAAAGCAGCCCTGCTTCATCCTCCCTCTTCTTTCCTCCCTGGGTTGTAAACGTCTGCATCAGCCTCAGCGCCTCTCCGCACTGAGCCCGGACCGGGTCTCCATTCTGCAGCTCGGCTCTGAGAGCTAATTCATCACCCCTCTATTCATATCAGCTAGCCTACTTTCCCCTTCACCTACACTCTTACTTACACTGCAGGGAGTACACACACACACACACACACACACACACACACACACACACACACACACACACCACACACACACACACACACACACACACACACACAGGTGCAGAGCAAGCTGTACAGTACAGCTCTAAATAAGGAGCCTGCGGCGCTGCTGCAGCTACACGCTTCATCCTCCACACACACACACACCCTCACACACACACACACAAACACCCTCACACACACACACAAACACACACACACACACACACACACAGAAACAAGTTTCTATATTACATAACGTCAGAGTGAGAGGAACTACAGAATGAACTAACTGTAGTGAAGGTGGACGGAAACATGGGGGTTCCCTCCACCAGAACTACTGGTCTAAAGGTGAAAATGGAGGCGAACAGCTGGACGTTTGACGGTTTGTGGACGTTTGACGGTTTGTGGACGTTTGACGGTTTGTGGAGGTTTTCCAGAACCCTGAGGTAGAACCAGCTCACATAAACCTTTAGAAAGTGGATTTGACCACCTGACCATTATCTCCAGGTCGGCTCGTTTCTCCAGAACCAAACTGACCGATACCGCCAGGATGTTTCTGTTAAGCTAACAGGTAGCATCAGCTTATGTTATCCTGGAGTTTTAACATTTCAGTGCTGCAGATCCAAAGTTTTTCTGACCTACATAAGCATTAGCACAACTAGCATGTAGCATCTCCAAGAATTTAGTTTCTTTCCTGTCCATCTTTAGCTTGGTTGGCTAAAGATTTTTTCTGGATGTTCTCACCATGTTAAAGTTTAACAAAACCCCAGATCAACTTTTTCTGCAGATAGACTGTAAATCAGCCCTTTAGGGTCCAGCTTTACGTTTCTGTGCCATGTGACGAATCCATAATATATTATGTTTATAGTTTGTGCCATGTAGGATTACAGTAAACTGTCAGTATAACACATATAAATGCATCTAATGAATGTTGCACACAGATTGTGTGACAACCATTTTCCTTTTTTAAAGTTTTGTTTAAAAACAAAACGTTCTGTGTGACTCGCATCGACATGCTAGTTGCTAGACTATCCAATGCCAGCAGAAGAGAGTACAGAAGTAAAATTATAACATTTAACAAGTCATATTTTATTTAAAGCCTTTTAAATTTAAGGTTTATTTAGTTTCTGGAGACCAGAACAGTTCCATCCACAGAGTTGAGTCCAAACGTTTCATTTCTGACCCGGAGCACCCCGCCCACAAAGCTCCACGTTTCATCCTCCCCGCCGATGGAAGGAAAGTTTCATCAGTCAGAGATATGGTTCTATTGAGCGCTAGAGCTCTGCAGAAGGCCGTGCTACATTGGGTTTAATGAGGAGACGGCTCCGTCCGGCCCAAACGACTCGGACCGGTCCAGAACTGAACATCTCTGCAGTGAAGAGGCTGAAAAACGGCATCAGATGTTCAGTTATTGTAAACTGAGAAACGCATGTGGGAAGATCCAGAAAAGGGAGCAGAATGTTCTGCAGCGATCGCTGGCACTTCGCACTCCCACATCACTCCTGCTCTGTCTGTCGCCCCACACAACCGCGGAGCAGAGAGCATTCTGGGAAAGCAGCAGGATATGTCTCTGGATCACAATCTCAGTCATTTCTGCAGATTATCTCTGAAGCACGCTGCACAGGACTGCCGGCGGCTCCCTTCCCATCATGCACTGCCACCGTCCTCTGGGGATATGCGGCAGATTTATTTACCTCGGATGTCATCAGGCTGCGATGAGAAGCAGCAGACATTTTCTGACACAGAAGCTTTGATTGTTCTGGTCGGTTATCACAGTTACAGTAAACATCTGAACCGAACGTTCAGGTCAACGCGACCACCTCTGGTCCTGAGACAGAGCCGACGGCTGCAGAAACACCAAATCACCAACCGGACAGAACCTTTAACCTCAGAGCATCACAGTTTAGGTAGTTACCAAACCTCCTTTTTACACTTACATGTCCACGTTCTGTCCAGAGCAACCGGAACATCAAACATCAGTTTGTTCACAGGATCAATAAATGAATAAATGATTGGTGCGGTGGTTGGAAATATGGCAGCCTTTCTTACAGCTACATGCACTGATTTGAAAATTTGGGCCGATACCACAAACCAATGACACGTCGCTAATCAATGACACGTCGCTAACCGATAACACGTCGCTATCCAATGACCCGTTGCTAACCGATGACACGTCGCTAACCGATGACACGTCGCTATCCGATGACACGTCGCTAACCGATGACACGTCGCTAACCGATGACACATCGCTAACCGATGACACATCGCTAACCAATGACACGATGTTGATACCAATATATCTTGGATCCCTAGTAATTATTTCTATTATTTATTTCCAGAGATTTTATTCATTTTTGTAACTGTTTTGTAAAAGCTTGTGAAATTTATTTACCATTCAAACCTGAGAATTAAACTTTTAAGATGTTAAAATCATAAGTCTTCTTTGATCAAACAGTGACAGAGGAGTTTCAGGACTGGGTTTAGTGTCATTATTTGGAAATGTCCTCTATTCTGTGACGCCGCAGCTTCAGAAAATCGCTCAGATTTCTGTCACCAAACAAGAAATCTGGATCTGCTGTTCAGTGGAAACCAAAAGAAAAGTCCCATCTCAACATCAGCTGCTGCCAAACGCTCCTGCAGGCCATCTGGGTTCTGCTGCGGCGCTGCCAACAATCTGCCGCCACCACCGGACTTCACTCATTAATCCCAATTCATGTTGCCAGAACGTTTACACTTAAACATTAACGAGAAATTCACACCAATCCACTCAGTTTTCATTAGAAAGGAATAATATTAGATTTACATATAAAGCATAAATAATCGTAGTTCTTGTCTGGTTTTATTGTTAGTAAAGTTAAAGTCAAATATGGACAGGAATAATTTGGTTTGTTTAGTCCGTCAGAGAAAATAATTGAGGTTTATTTTTTAGCCTTATTTTCTCCACACAGTTCATTAATGTCAGTCAAATTGAATATTTAGTTAGCAAGCTAAACATTTAGCTTTTAACTAAATAACAGAGAAATGATTAATAATTATTGATTGGCTAATATGAAGCTTATATTACAATAAGTGTGGCTGTGATCATTTCTTCATCTTGTAGATAAATTGTGGGCAGATCGAGGCGGCCTCCAAACTTGACCCGGTTCCACCGGTTCTGTCAGGAGAAACGGACCAGAGCAGACTTTAACACTCAGAATGGAAATAATTTGGTTTTTGTTTGGAGCAGTTTGGTCTGATTTAATTCCAGACGGTGAGTTAAAAAGGCAGGTTTCACTCTGTGTATGTAAACTTCTGACCTTCTGGTCCTATCCGGTCCCGGTGAGCCGGGCGGGTCTGGAGGTGACCCGGTCCGGATTCCAGCAGGAATCAGGAGACGGATTAAATCCCGAGTGACGTCAGCCGGGATTAGAGCCGCGCGCGCCGCCGCCATCAAACCAAGCAGGCTTCCGTCTCCCCTTAGGAGCTGTTGCCAGGACGACACGGCAGCACGTCTCGTCTCCACGTTGCCAAATATAACAGGCAGACGCGCTGACGTGTGTGTGAGAGTGTGTGTGTGTTAATAAGCAGGTCAGATGTTGAATGATCACGACATCGATCAACAGCAGCGATGGCGTCTAACCTGGCCCTAATTGGACGGGCCGAGTACGGCGAGCCGGAGGGGACAAGAGTTGTCAGGAGGCAGAAACGATGCGTTTAAACTCAGCAGCAGGTGATTAAAGGAGCGACGGAGCGCGATTAGGATTCATTTCCAACCATAAAAAGCTCATTTTAAAAATCCAGAGCTAAAGGGGAGAACAAAACTTTAACTAGACCAACTCCTTCCTCTGTTATTAGGCTGTGTTCACAGCAGCCCAGTGCAGGGCCCTTTAATTCAATCCAACTCCGGTCCGTCTGCCTGGATAGTCCGGCGTGGTGGACCGGCGTGGCGGACCGGCGTGATGGACCGGCGTGGCGGACCGGCGTGGTGGACCGGCGTGAAGGACCGGCGTGATGGACCGGCGTGATGGACCGGCGTGAAGGACCGGCGTGATGGACCGGCGTGATGGACCGGCGTGGCGGACCGGCGTGGTGGACCGGCGTGGCGGACCGGCGTGGTGGACCGGCGTGGTGGACCGGCGTGGTGGACCGGCGTGGTGGACCGGCGTGGTGGACCGGCGTGATGGACCGGCGTGATGGACCGGCGTGGCGGACCGGCGTGGTGGACCGGCTCTCAGCGGCGTCGATCTGAGTCCCCCCGCTCCATCGGGAGCTTCGCTCTCTGCTCATGTCTGCCAGCCGGGGTTAAAACCATTTCAGCTGCCGTCCTCCAAACTGGCTTTCCACTGTCGCTTAGCAACAGAGGCTGCCGTGACCAGTGCTTCCCACAAGCAGCCAGTCGGTTTTACCAGTTAGCAGAAAAACATGGACTGGGTGAGGAAAAGCTCTCGGCGCAGAGAGGACACAGAGTCCTTTCAGCTCAGAAAACTTCCTGCTTCACCTCATTCAGGATCAAACATGTTTCTGTGTTTCTGAGTCGATATGGATTTAAATCTTATCGCAATATTTTGGCCTCCAGCTGCGATAACAATAAAAGTGGCAATAAGAACCATTATTACTCATTATTACTCATTATGTTTAGGTGGCTGTGTCGCAGCAATTACAGCCCCACAAACACAAACATTCCCATGTTAGGAAACACATAGAAACCACTAAACTGAAACCTTATTGGTATTTATTGATGACTTAAAACAAACAATGAAACTAACAATAAACATCATTAATTGTCATTTATTATGACAAAGCTAAATTAAGATTCTTTTTGTGATATAAAATGTATTAGTGATGCGCCGATCAGGTTGTTTGATTCCGATCATCCATGAGGCCGATCTGCCGATCGTCTGGAATGGCTCTTCATTTTTCACTTTAGGTATAAATAATATTATTTTATCTGGCAAAATGGAAAAATGAACAGGCAATAAATTCACCTGATTTTGACATAGTAGACATATTTTAACACAGATATAAAATGTTTTTGTTTTTTTAAGTTTCCTGCTGCAGCTTTATGAAATATCACCACCAGTACCGGCGGTCCAACAGCGGGAGCAGAACCGGCGTCTCACTCCGTCCGTTCAGTTTGGGTGACGATCGGCGATCACCGATCTTACACTTTTTCACGGAAATCGGCCGATTATGATCACTGGCCAAAAGATGTGATAAACACATGAAAAAACAAAACAAGCAGAACCTCTGGGAGTTCTTCAGTTAAACATCTACAATCCTCTGCTGCATCACATGACCAAACAAACACCACCTGACCAGCGGTGGGCTGATTGCATCTGTGTTGCCAGGTTGGGAGTTGGGCTGAAAGAGCAGGCTGGTTCTGATGTGGCAACGTGAGCTGCTTTGTGGCAGGATTTTAGAAAGTGTTCAAGGGTGCAGAAACACACAAAACCTTAAAGCAACTGTTTTTGGACTCATCTTAGTGCTTTTATTTTGAAATGATCAATGATTAGTCATAAACACAGTCAGGTCCTTTGCTGTGCCAGTGGTTCTGGTTCCGCTCAGAATATCATAAAGAAAAAACAAAAACTTTGCTTGTTTGACATAGAATATTGGCAACAAATCTGCAGTTCGCTAGCAAGAGCCTGAGACTTCCATCCAGATATAGACGACCAAAACCAGATTTCCATCCAGATATAGACGACCAAAACCAGATTTCCATCCAGATATAGACGACCAAAACCAGATTTCCATCCAGATATAGAATACCAAAACTCAGATGTTCTCAAGTCAGTTTCTAAATCCAGTCTTCTGACATTTTAAAGGGGAAGTCCAAGTCAAGTCTCAAGTCTTTGAGTCGTTTATTCCAGTGTTGATCTGGAGAAACATTCATGTTGTCAGTACAATGAAGCTTTAGCTAATATGAACAGGTTGTTAAGAATCATTAACATCCCATAATAATCCATAGATTCACTGATCACAACAAAGAAAAATGGCCGTCTTTAGCACTACAGAAAGTAAAGACAGTTAGCTGACTGCTCCAGACTATTGGAGCAGGTAGCCCAACTAATGGACCTGCTAATATCAGGTTGTTATATTTCTGCTTCTCTAATAATAAACCAAATAAAATGTAAACAAAATAAATACTCTGTGCTGTCAGTACTTTCTGATATTCTAGGTATTTAATGTTCAGGTTATGTTTCATGCAGGAGATCATAGAGGGACTGAAAAACAAGAGGAGGAAAAGCAGAGCTGACTGAATGAGACATATGAGCTGTGGTGGCCATTAGCACTGATCAGCTAATGTACCAATAATGGTACATTAGCTGATTTTTTCCTTTAGCACTTTAGCACTCCGCTACCGTTGAAAATGTTAAGCACACTGAGCTGATCGACTTGGCTGGTTTTAAAGTAAAAAGAAACAAAGTTGTGTCTTTGACATGCGATGGGCATCGACAAGGTTGATATTAGCATGCTAGCTCTAGCATGCTAATGTTAGTGCTAACAGCACTAACTTCTGCTTTAGCGGATGATTAGTGCTGCCCAGCGCAGCAAAACAGCTAAGTAAATTAGCGCTTTAGGGCTTATATGTAAAAATGAACTTAAGGGAAGCGAAACGTTTTCTACGTCATTCATTACCACTGCTGTACGTCTTTCCGTTTGGATCCCGGTTCTGGTCCAGCATTAGGACCAATCATGATCTGCTGCAGTCTGTAAATTTCAACCTGTGCAGTGAATATTTCTCACAACAGCCTCACGGCGCTCTGCTAATCAGGACAGAAGCTGGTCTCCTGCAGCCATTTAAAAAGTTATGCAACTGTTTCCTCCCATCCAACCGGCGCTGCCTGCGTGTTTCTGGCCAGCGAAGATCAAGCAAAAAACAGAAGGAAGTTTAAAGCATCTTTACGCACAGAGCCTGTCAGGGAAGCTGCAGTTAGTAGCTTTCAAAGAAGAGCACGAGACCCAGAAAACCAGACGATTTGGGCCATTTAAGGAGGAAATGTCATTGAGTGATTAACCAAGTGCGGCTAACTGGGCCCGGGTCGGTACGTCTGGTTTTCTGGTTCCTCTTGCTCGCTCTGGTTCTGGTAAAACACTCACGGTTTCTGGTGGTGCAGGGTGTGGGCGTGGTGGTTGTTGGCGGCGTTGGCTCGGTGCAGACGTTCCAGACGCTCCTTCTCCTTCTCCACGAAGTTGGTGTTGGTCCCGGTGCTGGTGGAGGGGACCCGGGTCAGCCGGCTGTGGGCGCGCGGCTGGTCCCGGGGCGGGATGGGAGGCGGCGGCGGTGGCGCCGGGCTGGTGGGCGAGACTGGAGCCGGGATCTGGGTTGGTACAGAGATGGAGGTTGGGTGGGAAGAGGCCAGAGGCGAGACGGGGGTGGTGGCGCTGTTGTAGGCATGGTGGGGTTGGTGGGGCTGGTGGGGCTGGTGGGGTTGGTGGGGCTGGTGGGGCTGGTGGGGTTGGTGGGGTTGGTGGGGTTGGTGGGGTTGGTGGGGTTGGTGGGGTTGGTGCGGTTGGTGGGGCTGGTAGGGTTGGTGGGGCTGGTGGGGTTGGTGCAGTGGGATGGAGGTGGGAGGTGGGGGCGGAGCCTGGCTGTTGTGGTGGTGGTTCTTGGTTGTTGTGGCGAGGGCCGAAGGCGGCGGCGGAGGTGGAGGAGGTGGGAGCGGAGGCTCAGGAGGAGCGATGGGTTGCCGATCCAAACGCAGGTCCTTGTTCTCCTGGCTCAGACGGTCCAGTTGGACCTCCAGCTCCTCGATTCGGCGCCGCTGCGTCTCCAGAAGCTTCTGCTGGCTCTCGATGATGTTGTTGAGCTCCAGCAGGTACTCCACGGCCCGGTTGGGACTTTCCGGACCGCCTTGACCCGGACCCTGACTGGCATCCATGACCTCAGATTACAGCGGCAGTTCTGGCTGGTCCGGTTTGGTCCAGGAAGGAAAGCCTACTCTACAAGCTAAACTACAACCTGAGGCCCGGAGGCCTACACCTTCAGACAGGAAGTGCTTCACCCTCCCCCCCACCTGAGGTGAGTGGGGGGAGAGGTCTTGTCCCTCTTTGAGTTCTGATGTAAAATCAAGATGGATGCCCGCCCTGCGCGCTCCAGTCGGGGCGTGGTGTGGAGCGGAGGAGCATCCCCTGCCCAGTCGTCCCACCGAGCAGATCTCACAGCGCGGACCTCAGCGGTTCGGTTCTGTTCCTGTCGCTCAGTAAATCCGTATCCGCTCACTTATCTCCATCCAGAACTTTAGCTTCCAGCAGCCGGACTGGACGGCCGAGTCAGGGAACCCGATCACCTGCTGAAACAAAGTCTGCAGCTCCTCTTTCATCCTGCAGAGGGCGCACCGTCTGCAGCGCCACCTAATCCCCGGCTTCCCTGCGGAGCCTCATGGCGGCCCGGACCCGGAGCGCTGCTGTGACGGTCCAACAGTTCAGAGTGAAGTCAGATCAGGAAAAGCACAACTCAGAACTCATCTCCTGAAGGAAGAGCCGGCCTGGTCCATCCCGCAGCCGGACCGGATCCCCGAGGCTCGCAGACCGCCTCAGACCTCGCTCGTCTCCATGGATACCAGGACGCGTCCGGGGTCCTCCCTCACATCCTTCCACCTGCAGTCACAGGAAGGAAGAGAAAGCAGAATCAGAGCTCAGACCTGCAGAGAACGACCGCAGTGTGGACAAAACCAGCATCTCCTCCTCCATCACTCCATCCTGCTTCATGTGCATCGCTACATCACTGTCAAATATACAAGCTGCACGTTTAAAATCTGATTAAATTCATGAAAAAAACAGAAAATGCGATGATGTCAGACGTCACAAATTTCAGTTCCTTCACTTTTAAGATGATCAAATCTGGGCTTCAACCTGAACAAGCAGTCAGAAGACATCGTTTAAATCAGTAAAATTACACATTTTGTCTCTTAACAGCCTCTAATTTCAGTGAATTTTATTTAACAGCCAAACATAAAGTGATGCATTAAAACTCAAAATGTCACATTAGTTTCAAATATTTTACAAATGTTCTGCATTTGAGTTCAGCTCTCTTTACTCCGAAACTAAAAACTTGGAAAAACAAAGTTCCGCCCCAAATTTGGAAAAATTTCCCCCAAATGTGGGCGGAGTCAATATACGCTGGGGGCGTGGCCAATCAGAGGCAGACGGATGGGGGTGTGGTCAACTGTTGCCAACTTAGTGACTCTTTGGTACTTTTAGCAACTTTTCAGACCTTCTATCAATGTTTTTTCAATTATTACTGGAGTCATTTGAAGTGGAAAATATCAGACACACTGGAAGGTTTTCTGGACTTTTGGCAGAGATTATAGAAGTGAAAACATGTTTCTGGTGTTCATGACGGTGAAGTTTGATGCTTTATACTCGTTGTGTCATTAACACGGGGCTGAATCAGCCTTTTAACATTAGCTTCAGCTAAATACCACACTGGCGTAGCGCTTTAGCGTTAGCGTAACTAATACATCTGAATAGCAGAGCTAACTTGTTGGTTTGTAGTGCCTAGCACTGCAAGCCTTTCACAATAAGAGCTCCAAAAATAAATCATATGTAAAACAACTGAAAACTTGTGAGTTTTCATTTCTGAATATGAAAACAATGGTGGATGTTTGACATGATCACAGGGTCACCTGGCTGCCAGAGTTCAGAGTTATGCAATGTGATCATGATTAATGATGAATCAGAAATCTTCCCTGTGATGAGAACCGGGTCGGCCTGCGAGTTTCTCCTGCAGGAGAATCACGTTCTGCTGGTGCTGAGCTGAAATGAATCTGCATCCCACACAGCAGCAGCCAGAATTAGGCGTGTGGGCGTTTCATCAGCTGCATTCTTCTCATGCTCCTTCGTACGATCTGGAGCTAATTTAACAGCAGCGTCGTGTTTTTACCGTCACGTTCTGAGCCACACCGACACGCAGCGGCTCCTCCGACCCACGCAGCGTTTACACACCGCCTGCCTCCCTCCATCTGCAGCAACACATGCATGAGGCGCTGAGCGAGCGCAGGCGGCCGCGCAGCCAACAGTTAGGTGACACACACACCACACACACACACACACACACACACACACACACACACACGATGCGGCATTCAGAAAGAAGCAACAGAAAAATAGAGACGGAGCCTCACAGGTTCCTCCTGCAGAGGTGATGGAGGGATGAAGGTGGAGAAGGGAGGCTTATTGATCTGAGTTCATTCCTCCTTCACTGCCGTCATCATCATCATCATCATCATCATCATCATCATCATCATCATCACATCATCATCATCCTCTCCTCCAGAAATAAAAAAATTAAAAAAACACAGCTGCTTCTACTCTCAGGTTCCTCTCCTGTTGGGATCAGATGGAGATCAGGTCATGTTTTCCTCCGCTGCTGCAGGCCAGTCTCCTTCGCTCCTTCTCCTCTTCCTCCTTCTGCCGACTCAATCGCTTTCTAATTATCATTCCTCTGCGCCTGACAGCCAGCCGTCGCTGCAGCGGCTGCCGATCCCCCTCAGCAGCGTGTTAACGGACGACGGTCGGGTTACCATCAGAGGGGGGCAGAGGGGTCTTCCTCCTCTACGTCGCCGTAAAAGAAGAAGAAGAGGAGGAAGAGGAGGAGGAAGAGGGGAGGTGTTGTCCAGATGGATGGATGTGTAGAAGGAGGGAGGCGTCATGGTGACAGAGGAACATGAACTGCTTCGCTGCACAAGCAGCAACATGAGCCACAGTATTCACATATTTACCCAGAAAAGACAAAACTCCACAGATGCTGCAGCATCACGGCCATGTCAGCGCAGCATCACAGCCAGCATCACA
>NW_026562421.1:4220000-4247500 GCF_027474105.1 Poeciliopsis prolifica | reverse complement strand
GTTCAATCTCAGGGTGAAGTTGGTGTTTTTCTGGCGCGTGCCAGAAAAACGCGCAGAAATCCCACGGACTCATTAAAACCCGGACCGGACCGGACCGTGATGCAGCGCTCCGGAACCGAACCGAACCGAACCGAACCGGCCCGAACAGAACTCACCTCCGGCTGCAGCTCGGTGTGTCTCCGCCGCTGAGGAAGGAAAATAATCCAAATCACCAACAACCTCCATCTGCCTCCATCAGCCGCTGCTGGGAGCTGCGGCTGCAGACCGCGGCACAGATCCTCTGCTCCTGACAGGATGCGCCACTCCGACTGAGAAACACTGCATGGGGGTGGAGGCACTCTGTTAAAGGGACAGTTCAGGATTTTTTCCATGAAAAATCATGATCATAATGCTTAATGAAAAGCTATTTATTTGGATATCAACAAAAGTCATGTCTGAAAAGCTGAATGTTATTCAATTTAGTGGAAAATAAAGGCTTGGAGGCGGTGTGCCACAATAACCTTCCCCTGTCAAACAAGTATTTGGAACAGGACATGCAAAATATTTCAAGTCATTATAAAAAGTATAAGATGCACATAATATGAAAAGAAATGTATTAATTAGAATATCATAAAAGGTCAAAGAGCATGAGAGCAAAAAGGTTATGGACTGCTGTGTAATAAACACTAATACATATTTGGCATTTCAACCAAATTTTGTTGTATCTATTTTTAGCAGGAGCCTCAAGTATTTTCAGATTTGAACTATTCGTGGGCGGATGTGAAAACCTGACCGGTACCAGAGCCGGTACCGGTACCGGGGCCGTGCCAAACAAATGATACAAAACACCCGACAGGTTAATAAAACTAACATCTGGAGGGAGAAACGAACTGCGGCTCGTCATGCAACGTTTTATTGCTAAATCTGATTTATAATAAAGTCCCGCTTTGTTTCTGTTGACCAGTTTCTGATTGAGTCGGTTTGTTTCCTCATTTCTAGCTGAACCAGAACAGCAGGATGAGGCTTTATTAGGGCAGCATCTTTCAGCAACAGGAAGTTCAAAATGTCAGCAAGATAAAAACAGAAAGTATGAAAACTGAAAGCAACAAGTATCACATTTTTAAACCATCATCTGAAACCATATTTAAATGTTGGAATTAATCAAAGTTATTATTATAACGTTAAATCTAAAGGTCTGATAATCTGGGGTCTGGTCATAAAACCACCAGATTATTAATCTCAGTAAATTAGAATATAGCAAGTAATTTAACTAATGAGTCTCTTTAAAAGCATCATTTGAAAATGTCAAATATTAAATATACTTTCCCTTAACGTCACATTTCTGTTTCTAAAAGGTTTTTGTTCATCTGATATTTTGTGTAAAATCATCATAACTAACAAACAAAAGTATTTCATCTCTATAATGTTTCACTGACTGGATCTGGACTTTTTAACCAACTGATTCTATTGAGTGAATCTGAACAGTGAAGTGGTTGGAAAACAACGTCAGAGTGAGACCTCTGTGTTTCTCCTATCTCTGGAGACTCTTCTGTTTCCTCTCATCTGATCTGCAGATCAACCTGCAGCTGCAGCTTAAAGGAGACAAAAGCATTTCATGTTTCCTCCTCACTTCAAATGTTTCATATTTACACTGAAAAAAGAATTAAAAATAGTTCATCTTTTTCAACAAATCTGATTCAATTCCTCAAAATTAATTTACGATGAAAACTTCATAAACTTCATATATTATTTGGATAAACTTTATTTGATCACTTACAACAAATTAACTATTTTTTAATCAGCTGTTTTCTTTTTTCAGTGCATATTCCTGATTAACTGAATGCAACTTTTGAAGTTTTATTCAAAAAGTTATATTTTGAGTAAAAATGTAAATATTTGACTTGTATTGACTTCAAAAACTGATATAACTGATATAGATTTATTGGATTTACTGTTAGATTGTGACGTTTATAACATCAAAACTCCACAAAAATGCAAAATGTATTTAAACACTAAGATGAAAAGAACAAAGCAACACAAAGAGTTTTAATCAGTCAAGAAGGAGAATATGGAAGTTTATCAAATAATCTGTTGAGGATTTTATTCATAAAATAAATTATTTGTAGCTGCTGCAGCGTAAATGTGGACGTCGTGATTATATTCACAATTTAAAAATTCTAATATCCCATTAGAAAGAAATGATTTCAATTATTAATGGATGCTTTGAAAACCGCAGCAGGAGTTCAGAGCTTCAGATCCGGAGACAAAATGAGGCAGCAGAACCGTCAGATCCAGTTCTGCTGCTGCTGCAGCTGCAGCTGCAGCTGCGGCACATTTTAGCTGCGGCAGCTTCGATTGATGCTCACTGTAAAGATTTATGTGACGATAATGTTAAGATTCCCGATTTAACACAAAAACGTACATTTATCATATTTGTAAGATGTGGAGATAATTTTGAAGTGCAGGTGAGAGAAGCAGCTGCAGGCCCGTCCCTCTCTGTCCCTCTCTGTCCCTCACTGTCCCTCTCTGTCCCTCACCGTCCCTTGCTGTCCCTCACCGTCCCTCTCTGTCCCTCACCGTCCCTCTCTGTCCCTCACCGTCCCTTGCTGTCCCTCACCGTCCCTCACCGTCCCTCTCTGTCCCTCACCGTCCCTCACCGTCCCTCGCTGCTTCTCTCAACTATCTTCATCCTTTCATAACCTTCTCCTCCTCCTCGCTGCTCGGCTCTGACTTCCTCCCACTCACTGCAGAGAAGAACCAAAAACCAAGATCAAAATTAAACATTTAACAAGAGTCATTTTTCAGATACGGACAAATTTTCTTCAAAACAAGGAAAAATGAATCTCCTGGAATCAGAACCAGGACGTAACCATGGCGACGGCAAGCTGGACCAAAGCTAACAGCTTTAGCCGTTTCACCGCTAACCGTTTTAGAAAACCAGAGAGCATCTTTGCTATGAATTCATTCAACAAAACAGTTAAATATTCACTAAAAATAAAACTTTGTCATGTGTTTAGATGAAGACGTTTGTTTGGTTGATGTTCGTTTCATCAGCTGCTGACCTGCTGACCTGCTGACCTGCAGAGGTCACAGAACCACTTTGACTCTGCTGCAGATTAAATGGACAGAATGGAGGCGGATCTGATTTCATGACTGGATGAATCACAACCCTTTTATAGACGATTCACAACTTTTAGGCTCCCAATTGAAGCTTATTTCAGATTCTTAAAGTTAAATCCTGCAGGTTCTTCACACGCAGAGGCTGGACGTGGAAACGCGACGGTCACGTGATTTTCTGCCTCCTATTTCTGTCCTTGGAGTTTTAATGTCATTGTTAGTTTCTGCAGTGAGAAACTCGGCTGCTCTCTGTCCTCCCCCTCACATATTCATATCAGCAGAACTTAAGAATGTATAATTAGTTGGAGCGATTAGTGGGAAGATGGGATGTGATGCTGTGATTTCACACAGTAAGAGCATAAAGTGTTTATGTATTATAATATGTGGGCCGTGTGCAGGAGATTCTCCCTTCAGCAAATATATTTATGGACACATTTATCCTTCATATCGATGAGGCGATTAACACAAGCAGAGCCCAGATCCACTGGAGGATAAATGTGAAGCAAAACTTTTAAAAACTCCAGGTTGTGTGTGATTGATTTGTCCTCCAGCTGGTTGTCAGACTCACCCTGCACTGACTGCAGAGGCCCGGATCGGCCATGTTGGTCCGTTCCTACCCTCTGAACCGGGGCCTGCGTGAGGCTGCAAGGCCGCAAGGCCGCAAGGCCGCAAGGCTGCAAGGCCGCAAGGCCGCAAGGCTGCAAGGCCGCAAGGCCGCAAGGCTGCAAGGCCGCAAGGCCGCAAGGCTGCAAGGCCACAAGGCCGCAAGGCCGCAAAGCTGCAAGGCCGCAAGGCTGCAAGGCCGCAAGGCTGCAGGGCCGCAAGGCCGCAAGGCCGCAAGGCTGCAAGGCTGCAAGGCTGCAGGGCTGCAAGGCCGCAAGGCTGCAAGGCCGCAAGGCTGCAAGGCCGCAAGGCTGCAAGGCTGCAGGGCCGCAAGGCTGCAGGGCCGCAAGGCTGCAGGGCCGCAAGGCTGCAAGGCCGCAAGGCTGCAAGGCCACAAGGCTGCAAGGCCGCAAGGCTGCAAGGCCGCAAGGCCGCAAGGCCGCAAGGCTGCAAGGCCACAAGGCTGCAAGGCTGCAAGGCTGCAGGGCTGCAAGGCTGCAAGGCCACAAGGCTGCAAGGCCGCAAGGCTGCAAGGCCGCAAGGCTGCAGGGCTGCAAGGCCTTAAGGCCTCAAGGCTGCAAGGCCACAAGGCTGCAAGGCCACAAGGCTGCAAGGCTGCAAGGCTGCAAGGCTGCAGGGCCGCAAGGCTGCAAGGCCGCAAGGCTGCAAGGCTGCAAGGCTGCAAGGCTGCAGGGCTGCAAGGCCGCAAGGCTGCAAGGCCGCAAGGCTGCAAGGCTGCAGGGCTGCAAGGCTGCAGGGCCGCAAGGCTGCAGGGCCGCAAGGCTGCAAGGCTGCAAGGCTGCAGGGCTGCAAGGCCGCAAGGCTGCAAGGCCGCAAGGCTGCAAGGCTGCAGGGCTGCAAGGCTGCAGGGCCGCAAGGCTGCAGGGCCGCAAGGCTGCAAGGCTGCAAGGCTGCAAGGCTGCAGGGCTGCAAGGCCGCAAGGCTGCAAGGCCGCAAGGCTGCAAGGCCGCAAGGCCGCAAGGCTGCAAGGCCGCAAGGCCGCAAGGCTGCAAGGCCACAAGGCCGCAAGGCTGCAAGGCCACAAGGCTGCAAGGCTGCAGGGCTGCAAGGCCACAAGGCCGCAAGGCCGCAAGGCTGCAGGGCCGCAAGGCCGCAAGGCTGCAAGGCTGCAAGGCTGCAGGGCCGCAAGGCTGCGGGGCTGCGGGGCTCCAACACAAAACATGCAGTGGACCGGAAGAACCTGCTGGGCCAGAATGTTTCTGACCCATTTAATGTCCAAACCGTTATTTTTTTTAAAAAGAATAAAAAATTCTTGGTGGTTTAAAATGTTTTTACTCATCTACTCTGAAAAGTGTGGCATGTATTTACCATCACCGTTTTTGACTCCAATCCTACATTATGGCAGCGTGTCAGAGCCAATAAAGACGGAGAACAAAGAAGAAACATTCTGACACGAAACTCAGAAATTTCCTAGAAAAACTTGGAAACTTCTAATTTTGAAAAGTCAAAAACCTGAAACTCTGAAATGTTTGTTCTTCACCATCCATCCATCCATCCATCCATCCATCCATCCATCATCCATCCATCCATCATCCATCCATCCATCCATCCATCCATCCATCCATCCATCCATCCATCCATCCATCCATCCATCCATCCATCCATCCATCCATCCATCCGATCTCAACAACAAAACTCTCATCTCATCCAGCAGCCATTGTACAGTGCGTACAGCAGTAAAACCAGCTGATCAAATGTGCTGGAGCTCTGTTTTGGTTGCTAGGTAACAGGATTGTGACTCAACAACAGAAAACTTATTGTCAAAAACCAACAGTGTTTTTTTTTAGTCCTTGTTTTAGAAAGGAGATGAAAACCCAAATGGAAGTAAAACATCAAAGTGAATTTTGCATATTAATTCCCTTTAAAAACTAAAACAGATGAACTGCTGCTGCAGGTTGTTGAGCTGTGCTGCCCTCTGGTGGAGAACAAGGGCAGCGCTGCTGAAATGACCCAACATGTCTTAACTTATCATTTCTGATAAAGATCTGCTGTGGGACACCCGCTGCCATTTTTAATTCATGTTTCACTGTTTATCTATAAATTATAGACATCAATCAGAGGAGATTACAGTGTTTTTATGATGTTTTATTTCCATAAATGATTGACATACATGACAGTTTAAAGAAATAAACTAAGTTTCAGATTAAGATCTAGTCAACAAACTCACTATTTAGCTTCTAACCAGATGTTTAGTTAGCCAGCTTGCTAACTAGTTTGGAGCTAAAAGATATGATGCAAATTAATTTTTAGGGAAGAAGAAATTTGGTTTATCAGTGAATATTCAGTTTAGAGCTACATCCTGATATTGTGACAAATATAGATGAATGAATAACATGGTGAAAATATGACTTTTGAACATGAATCTCATGACAGGATAAATAACTGAAGTTCATTTTTCACTGTAACTTTACAATCACAGTCTCTATTCACCATCCAGAGACTCCACCATACAATCAGAAAAGAGCAAAACAGCAAACAAAAACATGGATGAGAGGAGAATCCATTTCAGATGAAGGTTAAAGGTCATCCTCATCCCTCCTGGTGGAAGGTCGTTCCATCTGGTCTCTCCTTCCAGCTCAGTCTGACGTTTCCTTCTGCGCCGCCGTCCTTCAGCCTCTGCAAAAACTGGCACACAAACAACTGAGAGTCCTGGTCCAGTGTGTGTGTGTGTGTGTGTGTGTGTGTGTGTGTGTGTGTGTTGTACCTTCGTCAGCAGGTCTTCCAGCAGGGCGGCGTCGTTCAGGTCCACAGATGAAGACTTCGCCACCTTCAGCTTCACCAGCAGCTTGGAAACTGGACCCAGAACGTTTTGCTCTTTGTCTGATGATGAGCAGAGAAACTGAGTTCTGATAGTTTAGTTGAGGAAAGGAGAAGGAGGAGCCGCCTGTCAGCCGTCGAACCGCCACATCATTTATCTACCCGTGATTGTTGTGAAGGTTGTAAATGTGCCTCATAAATAAACTGATATTTTTTGTGTTTTATTAACTTTATACTCTGTATTTAAAAATAGTGCAACCTCTCTGCCTGTCCACACAAATGAATCTCCACGTTTAAATCCTAACAGGAAGTTGTGAAGGATGGTGATTAGGCCCAATGCTGCCCCCTATGGGTTCGGCATGTTTAAAGCAACCAACAGTGGTGCAATTCAGTGGCTTCATGGATGACATTTTTTCTTAAACCAATTAGGGATGAATGAGGTTACTTTATGGAAATCAATATTTCATTGCTTTAAAAAGACCCGGCCATGTTTGGACTAGGCCGTGTTTGGACTTGGCCGTGTTTGGACTAGGTCAGAATGAGTCCGAACTCACCTCCATAACAAAAGAATGGGAAGTTCCAGTCACAAGGACAGTCCTCCCACTTTCCAGAGTCATCAAAGTTTGCTATGGTGCATTTCTCTTCCTCGCTGTTCGGTTCGCCTGAACTCCAGTGAGTGAAGGCGGGGCTGGTTCCGTCCACCCAGGTCAAGGAGTTTCTGTTCAGCCCGATCCAGGCGTACTGACCCGGCGGCATCATCTCCCTTATCTTCTCGTTCTCTGACAGGTCTCTGGCGACGGCCATGTCTGTGTGATGGTTCCTGCAGTTGGCCAGAGCGTCGGCCCAGGGGAAGAACTGCTCCACCAGGACAAACGTCACATCCGGTCCTGAAACGGGAACCCAGAGAAAAATGAATCCGAAGAAGAAGAGCAGAACACGGAGAGTTCGGCGGACATGTTGGATCGGCACCGTTCACGTCGGCGCACACAGACTTCTCGTAGCTTCCACAGGACCAGTCGTTCCAGAACCCGTCGTCGTAGATCCTCACGCAGTCTTCAGGGCTCTGCCTGTTGTCCGGTTGTCCAAGCTGCCAGTTTCTGAAGTCGGAGTCTCCGGGGTTCTGAAACACGTTTGGGTCGGACAGCGACCAGCTCCAGCTGTTGGGGTCGTCCGACAGTCCGATCCAGGCTCGCTGCAGAGAACCAGACCCTCAGGTTGAGAAACCTCCTGAGAAACAAACGTCTTTATGACAAAAAACTGCAAAACGTTTCGGAACCGAGACGGGACGGATTCGCCTGGTACTGACGGACTTTTACTTCAGTCATGAATCAATTCTGTCTTAGAGATGAAAGTAATGAATTCAAGAGTTTTACATGCAGCTAATAAATGTTTCCTCCAGTAATTTAAGCTTTATTGTGTCGGATCCTAAACCAGGAAAAATGATGGAATTATAATGTTTCTAAAAGATTATTTAGTAAAGTCAAACAATCTATTTCTCAAAATTAAAAACTAAGTTATTTGGAAGTGAATCAAAGCGGATGGTGAAACTTGAGTTTTGAGGAGAAATTGTGTTTGTTTACATGCTTCACGACTCCGTTGACCATCTGCTTCAGGTCGATCATGTCCACCAGAGTCGTCACGTTCTCCACGCTGCTTAAGGTCACCAGGTCAACGAACTGCTCTCTGCAGTTCTGCAACTCGTTGACGTAATGAAACTGACGCTCAGCGAGAGACGAGGCGGCAAAAAGCGCTGCAGCACCAAAACACTGGTGAGCTTCTGGGACGTTTCATTTTTATAGTTTTAAACATGAAAAAATAATAGAAATATCATTTATTGCCCCTCTGTGAGATTACTAAGCTGAACCCAGCATGCAGATTCACATAAATGTAAAATATAAAACAAAAAGACACAGTAGAGGGGAACCTGAAGCAGAAAAAATCCTAAACAGTTAATAAAACAGTGCAGGACGATAAAAAATATATTCAGTAAGTTTTATTTAAGATATGCGGTAATTTAACTCTGTGGTCTTGAGTTAAAAAAGCAAAATATCTTGACTTGTAAACGGAAAATCAGACAATTATGTTGTGCAAACAACAAAAAGCTGCAATATTCTGTAGGATAAGAAACTAAAAAATGTTACATAAATGGACTTTAGATGTCTGTTAAACTTACCAGGAAGACAACAAATAAATGTCTTAATAAAAGAATAAAAACTGCAATGATTTGATGTCATGTTAACAATAAAAGGATTGTTTTGGAATAAAAGTTATTAATTTAGCAACAAGAGAGAGAAAACTTCCAGGTTTTGAAGATGATCTCATAAAACCTCCCATATTTTATGGCTCAGTTACAAAATGATTTGATTCCCATGAGACCAGGAGAAAACGAGAGCATGAAGCCTGAACTTGCCTGAAGCGGCTGTGAGGTACTGCAGAACCTCCATCCCGGTTCCTTTGGGTCAGAACAGCAGATCTGCAGCTGCTGGATTCACTTATCACCGCGGCGTCACGCGCATGCAAACGCAGACCAAACGTTTGCATCCGCAGCCTGATGCAGGCAGAGAAATCTGAACACAGATTCAAAGTGGCTTCATTTCCATGATTCTCAAATGACTGGTTTGCCTGAAGCTTTCGCCATAAATCAAAGTTCACCCAAAAACTGGAACCATTTCACCTCAACTGTCACCTGAACATTCAGTTTTACTCCTAAAAGCTCTGAGGTGTTTCATGATTGTTTGTCTAGTCAAATTATTTACTAGCTTGGTGGTTTATTCTTTGAAACCACAGAAACATTTTATTATAAAATCAGAGATTTTTAAATCGGAAAAATCATTTTAAATTATGGCTGGAATTTAACAAAGAGCCGCAGAAAAAAAGCAAAAGTTGCATCAATATGATCTATAAAATCTGCATCATTTGGATCAGTGAAGCAGAAAAAGACCCGTTTTCTGTTTGTGGTGTTTTATTGAAGCCTTCACAGATAGTTTCTACATCAAACTTCATATTTTAAATCACATCACAAATAAATGTCCTGTTTGTCTACATTAAAGAGGATTATCAGAAAACAGCAAACCATGTTAATAAGGAACAGACAATATTGTCATCAGACATGACTTCCTGTCTGACGCTCGTCACTCGTCCTGGTGGAAAATCCTCCCGTCTGATTGGTCGATCCATCTCACCTTTACCTCCCCTTCCACTCTGCTGTCCTCCTTCAGCTTCTCTTCAAACTGGCAAACAAAAAAAACATTTGATCAAAATCGTTTCCTGAAGTTCCTGAAAGCTGCTTCATATTTAGGCTGACTGGTGCAAACAGCACTTCTGGTTGTTGAACATTTTACACCGTCGAAACATTTAGGTCTGAGTTTGAAGCTCCGATGAGGCTAAAAGAGAATATCAGTGTGAATGAAGCAGCCTGCTGCAGCAGCCTGCTGCAGACCGTACCTGCTGCAGCAGGTTCGCCAGCACCGCCGGGTCTCCCAGGTCCAGAGAGGAAGACGTCACCAGCTTCACCTTCACCACCTGCTGTGAACCTGGAACTTTAACACAACAACAGCTCACTGTCAGTTAAAAAAGGAAAATAAATCATTTCTGAATCATTTCTGCGGATGCCACAGTCATTGATTTGGGTTTCATTGGTTCTTCAGTCATGGAGCCTCAGGGACGACAACTCAGACCAAACAACGTTCATGTTGTAGCTTGGCTAAAATCAGACAGGAGGAAATGATGTCATTTCCATCCATCTGCGTCTGAACAAGAGACTCAAACTCAGAGCGAACAGTTCATCATGGAAATGAACTGTTCGCTGGTTTTGACCTGCAGAATCATTTCCTGGCTTGTTCTGCTTCATTTCCTACAACAGAGTCTAAATCTTTCCATGTTTCTGGTGTTCAGTGAAACATTGATGCTTTATTTAGTGTTTCTGCAGCATGAATGTTTCCACCTGGAGAAACTCAAAGGAGACGCTCCAGATGTTTTAAAGAGATCTGGTTCATAAGCAGAAAGGCGTCTCTTCCAGCAGAAAGGATGGAGTGTTTTCTGCTCACCATCGTAGCAGAAGAAGGGCATCAGTGTGGAGCAGCCCAGGTCCTCCCACACGCCGCCGTCGCCCAGCGCCGCCGCCGCGCAGTTCTCCGCGCTGCCGTTAGGTTCTGTCGGCCTCCAGTGGCTGAACGTGACGTTGCTGCCGTCCGCCCACAACCAGGTGTTTCTGTGCAGACCGATCCAGACCGCCTTTTCTCCGGAGGATTGGACTAGGCCCTTCATGTGCTGGAGCTCCGCTGAGCTCCTGACGCTGGCCATGTCGCTGTGATGCTGCCTGCAGAAGCTCTGGGCTGCAGACCAGCTCATCTTTTGGTCCAGAAGGACAAACGAAGCATCGTGTCCTGGAAATGTCCACAGGTTAAAGCCTGCAGGGCAGAAAGCTTTGACCTTTCACCTCCAAAGAATCTCTTTTGAAGATGGAAAAGTTCTGGATTCTTGTTTCTGTTTTTATTTCTATCTCATCAGTTTGTTGGTTTTAAATAAATGCAACAGAGTTTTAGTTGAGCAATATTACAGACATGCAGTTTATTTGAATTTATTTTGTTTAGTCATTAAATCGTCTCTCCAGACGTTTATATTCGGTTCCCATAGCAACCTGATTCCTGTTTTTTTCCTAGTGTTAAAATTCAACACATTTTCCAGAAACTTTTAATCAGATTAAATGTTTCATGAGTGATTTTGTGACCATAAAGGATGTTGCAGCTGTTTTGTCAGCTGCTCATTATTGTTCTGCAGTTTGTTTCAGATCATTTAATTATTGTATTTAATTATTTAATTATTGTATTTAATTATTTAATTATTGTATTTAATTATTTAATTATTGTATTTTATTTCATGTATCGGAAGCAGAAGCTGCTGCACCAGCATTCATGACATCTGCTGTCATCTCTTGGTTGCCATTCATGAAACCAAGTACAAATGTTCAGCTGGATCCAGTTGAGCTACATATAAATATAAACCTTCAGCTGTTCTGTCCTGGATGCTTCATCCTCACCTTGTACATCACAGCAGATTGGTCTGAAGGTTGATGCACACTCCAAATCAGCAAACTCTCCAGAATACATCAGGACTCCGCAGCTTTCTTTCCCCTGGTAGTTGTTTGGTTCCTCAATTTTCCAGTTCCTGAACGCGGCTTCTCCGTCTCTGTAGAAGTCGGGGTCAGTGATGGACCACGTCCAGCTGTCCAGGTCCTCAGACAAACCGATCCAGGCTCTCTGCAAAAACCCGTGAACTCATGAAGTTCTCATTTATGAAAACAGCTCTGCAGAAAATGCTGCTTTTGTTTTTTATTGTCTTGTTGGACCAGTGCAGGTTTTAGAGCAGATTGTAACAAACGTACCTGTTTGTCGTCTGCGCTGTGGTAGAGCATGGCGTCCAGATCCACCATTTGGGTCAGGAGCGTCACGTCCTCCATGCTGCTGACCGACACCAGGTCCAAGAAGTTCTGTCTGCAGAAACTCTGAGCGTCCGGCCAGCTCATCAACTCATTGACAAAAACAAACACGCGAGGAGGACGAGCCGAGGCGGCGCACAGCACTGCAGCACAAACACAGCAACAGCTGAGACACGGATCTGCATCCTGGCATGGAGCAGGAAAAACTTTCCCTGTTTCAGGCAGAAAAACTGACTAATGATGATGTTACATGGGAACGATCAGCTTTATTGATATTATTTGTGCAGATTTAATGCATGAATATCAGATTTAAGCATTTTTGGGGGTTTTATGAGAAAAATAATCACATTTCTTCCCACAACCCAAAATCCTTTTCTGTAGTTTCACAGGTTTAGTACTTTTACTCACTTATATTTACTCGAGTAACTTTTTAGACAAACTGTAATTTTAGGAGAAGTTTTAAAACTTTTTTATTTGAATGATATTCTAATATCAAAGTGAGACCTCTTGTTTGAACACAATCTTTGTAGTTTTGCTGTTAGTTTCTATTTATTTCAAGGTCATAAAAATAAAGTAATAACTACATATAGTTACCAGAAGAATTTTATATTTACATATTGTAACAATTTAATATATTTTATACTAAAAATACAAACAATAAAATGTTTTTTCTGCTTTAAATTGTTTTGTAATATTTGTATTGTTTTTTTTTACTTTATTGTTTTTGTCTGTTGGAAAATCTCATTTTTAAATATGAAAGCAGATTTTTAGTGTTTTTTCCAGACACTTTTTGAGCATCGTTTCGGGAGCTGCGTCTTCGTCTGATCTGATCTGATCTTTATTCAGACGTTAAAATTCAAACCGTTTGCTTTGAATTTTCAGGATTATTTTATCAGATATCAGCGACTGGTTCTCAGATTCTTCTGCCTCTGAACACAAATAACTGCACATAATGTTTTAAACAATTACATTTAGTACATGAGGTGCATTAAATGAATGAATCAGTGTATCATCAGAACTGGTAATAATCTCAATAATTATTCCCAGGGTGCAACAGGAGCATAAAATCATGAGATAATCTGAGACACTCACAGGAAGCAGCTGTGATGAAGTGAAGCGTTTCCATCCTCCTGAGTTTTTCCCCTCGGCTCCGTCAGGCTGCAGCTGCTTATAGTATTTATATCACTGTTGTCACGCTCATGCAAAAAGAGGATGCAAACTCTTCCTATTCTGGGTTTTAATTCTTGATCCATTTAATATACTTCAAAGTATTCAAACTACTTTTATTTACATATTATTTACAAGATGCTTCAGAGTCAGGAAGAATGAAAAACATCTTTAAACCTTTTAGCACAAAATTTACCCCAAAACCATTGGAGCCCATTTATTGTTGTGCAGACAGATGTTTTCATTTGAAGATATTTTAAACTCACTGGTTTGTGTTTGGTGCTTTAGCTTCTTAGCTTCTTAGCTTCTTAGCTTCGTAGCTTCTTAGCTAGCCATTCCCACCATAGATATTTTTATAAGTTGCACTTTTAGATGTTTTTAATAACTTATGTTTCATCTGCTGCCTGTTTAGCTCAGAAATATTCTCTACATGAAGCTTCAATCTCTAAAAGGAAGAGAAAACAATGCTTGGTTTGCATCGGCCATGTTTTATTCATCCATTCATCTATTCAGACGCTCAGACTCCTGCCTTCTATCTAACAGCACAAAAACAAATTATGATCATCACATCACAAATGTAAGCTCCAGGCCTCCAGGCCTCCAGGCCACCAGGCCTCCAGGCCTCCAGGCCTCCAGGCCTCCAGGCCTCCAGGCCTCCAGGCCTCCAGGCCTCCAGGCCTCCAGGCCTCCAGGCCACCAGGCCTCCAGGCCTCCAGGCCTCCAGGCCACCAGGCCTCCAGGCCTCCAGGCCTCCAGGCCTCCAGGCCTCCAGGCCTCCAGGCCTCCAGGCCCAGCTCAGCGTTGCTCCTGGTGGAAGATTTGTCCTCCTGATGTTTCCCTCCAGCTCAGCTTGACGTTTTCTCTGCTGGCCTTCAGCTTCTGTTCAAACTGAGACGCAACAATCAAATAATAACCAGGGAAAAACTTCAATCAGATTACTTGGATTACTGATTAATTGATCTGGAAAGTCACTAAGTCACATTAAGAGAAACTTTTTTAGTTACTTTCAGCAGCAACGCTCCACCAGCCGTGAAAATGGCTTTGATCTTTATTGATCTTTGCCAATAATTAATCGTCCCACAGAAACAAACTCAACAGGTAGAGGAAATAAAATTAAATTACAAAACAAAACAACAGTACAAAGCGATCTGGATCAGTAACTGACGACTGGATTTGGAAAAGATTACTGGTTTCTGAAAACGGGTCATCACTGCCCAGATCTGCTGCGTTTCGCTGAGTTTTCTTCACACATCATGCAACATGTAGTGACATTTTTTCTCAACCAGGTGGACGTCCTGCTGTCTCCTGGACACATTTGT
Organism: Poeciliopsis prolifica; assembly: GCF_027474105.1. Classification (NCBI taxonomy): domain Eukaryota; kingdom Metazoa; phylum Chordata; class Actinopteri; order Cyprinodontiformes; family Poeciliidae; genus Poeciliopsis; species Poeciliopsis prolifica. The sequence goes on along the minus strand of NW_026562421.1, from coordinate 4,233,100 downwards.
TTCCAGGAATCACTGAATTGATGGAAAACACTCATTTTCCTGCAGCTTTGCTGAAAAACTTGTACGGGGTTCTATTTGTGCCACCATGCAGCGAGTCTGACATCTATCTGTGTGAGGAAACAGTCATTTCTAAATCTCATGTTTGCTCTATGTATGGGATGCTAATGAGATCAAAAAGGCACAAAATATCTAATCAAAATACAAACAGATTTTTGCACCATCAGGAAAGTAATGAGTCCCAAAACATAGTATTGTATTTTGTTCAAGAACTTTTCAGCTCTATGGAAATTATTTTTGAAAAACCACAATGGAAACATTATTTTTGCGTCGCAGGAGTCACATGACGAACAACCAGAGGATACTACTGGAGGAAAATACAAAGAGGATGAGGACAGGAAGTGGTAGGAGGATCGAGGAGAGGTTTGGTTTCTAATGATTTACTGCATCAAACAAACTTAAAGTGGTTTTCATTTCATTTCTTATTTTATGGAAACATTATAATTGCAAATTTGTGTTTTTTCCACATAATATTGAATTTGGACAAAGTTCTGAGATCATTTGTAACGGAAACGCAGCGAGTCGCAGACTGTCTGCTGTTTTTCTATGTTCCTTAAATAATTCCACTCAGACACTCCTCAGTATTTTCATGCTGTGGTTTTGCCTTTGCTGTTTGGTTATTCTTAATTTAATTAAATCTCGCTCTGGTTGTCAGTTTTGAGTTTTTTCCTGGGTGGAGCGTTGCAGCAGATTTCCGTCCCGACCCAGAAGCCGTACCTGCTGCAGCAGGTCCGCCAGCACCGCCGGGTCGCTCAGGTCCAGAGAGGAAGACGTCACCAGCTTCACCTTCACCACCTGCTGTGAACCTGGAACTTTAACAAACAAACTGGAGTCACGACTTCCTCTGCTCCACATGAAGAGGAAACCCTGTGGCGCTCCCTGTGCCGGAGCGCCACAGGGAGGACGACTCGGATCACTTTTCTTTGCATTATTTTTACTTCAGTTTGTTTCTTTTCTTCAGTAAATCTCAGCTTCCTTCATAACCGGCTTGTTTATGGCAGCCTGGTTACCTGCAGGTCGGTTTCCACCTCTGGAAGGTGAATAAAACCCATAAATCGCCACGTTTGTGTTTCAACTGGAGGAATTTATGAAATGAGGCTTTAAGGTTCTGCTGAGCCGCTTCGGTCCTGACAGAAAATATTCAGATATTTCACAGAAGAGGAAAGTTAATCTGTTTCCGATTCTGTGGCGACTATGTTTGCTTTAGATTGGTTTGAGGATTTGATGTCTGTGACTTTTAGAGAAGCAGACGGATCCACGGCGACCGTCCACACGGCGACCGTCCAGCCGGGGTCAGCAGGTCAGCTGACGGCTGGACCTTCTGGAATAAAGATTTGCTCTGAACCTTTTCAATATTTTAACTAAATCCTTTTGAAAGTAGTCAGCAGAAACACACAAAATCCTTTTGCTGAGGAAATCTTTGGAATCAAGCCTCACCTGCGTGGCAATAAAAAGGCATTTTCCAGGAGCAAGGCCAGTCCTCCCAGCAGCCGCCGTCTGCAGGAACGGCCGCCGCACAGTTCTCCTCGGACCCGTTTGGTTCCGACGCTTTCCAGTGGCGGAAGGAGGAGTTACTGCCATCCACCCACAGCCAGGAGTTTCTGTATAAACCGATCCAGGCCTGGACCTCTCCTGCTGATTGGACTAGGCCCTTTATCTGCTCGTTCTCTGGCGAGCTCCTCACGCTGGCCAGGTCTGTGTGACGCTCTCTGCAGTAGCTCTGGGCTGCAGGCCAGCTCATCGCCTGGTTGACGAAGGTCAGCGAAACATTGTGCTCTGAAATCATTCAGCAGATAGAATCAGTTTCCTCCCACAGCAGCTGCTGCTCGTCTTCAGAGCGACCAGCAATCAGCTGACCTGCGACCTGCCGACCCTGCACCGCCGCTGATCATATCACTCATCAATTTGGCATTTAAAAATAAATCTGCTTAATGCAAACATTACAGTTTCAAAAACACTTTTCAAGTCACATGAGTCACATGACCTGGTGATGCTTCTGCAGGAAACCCCGAAGAAGAAAAGCACAGGAAGTAACTGAAGGACCTGCATGTCTTTAATCACTTGTCTTGTAATTTTAATCCCATTTCTTACTTTATGGAAATGTTGCTAGACTGAAATTGTGTGGTTTTTTTTTTTTTACGTTGTCAGAATATCAATAAAGTTTCAGATGTTTGTAATGGAAACTCTGAGGCTTCACTCTTCTACAACCAGGCCCTCCATTCAGGGCTTACGCAGGTCAAGGGTCAAGAAAAGGGCAGCTGGCATTTCTGCAGACGCCACACATCCTGGACACGAACTGTTTAGACTTTGACCACCAGGTCGGCGCCACAGAGACAGTTTCTTCTTCTCTTCTGTCCTTCTGATCAACACAATGATCAATAAGCCTGACTGATCAGCTGCTCTGCAAATATGCATATTTTCATGACCATAAACTGTCATTTTTCTTTTCCTTATGTATAAAAACAGAATGACCTTGGAGATCATCCAGGGAACAAATGTGTGGAGAAAACGGAGACGACAGAAGAATCTGGAAGCAAAAACTGAAACTAAATGGCTTGTAAAGCAAAACAAATAAAATACAAATTCTGGAAAAATCTAAGGTCCAGAGGAGAATCTAAAACAACACGAGGAACCAGAGAAACCAGAGGAACCAGAAGAACCAGAGAAACCAGAGGAACCAGAAGAACCAGAGAAACCAGAGGAACCAGAAGAACCAGAGAAACCAGAGGAACCAGAAGAACCAGAGGAACCAGAGAAACAAGAGGAACCAGAGGAACTAGAGGAACCAGAGGAACCAAAGAAACCAAAGAAACCAGAGGAACCAGAGGAACCAGAAGAACCAGAGGAACTAGAGGAACCAGAGGAACCAAAGAAACCAAAGAAACCAGAGGAACCAGAGAAACAAAGATTAATACGAGAAGCAACATTTTTCCTCTTGTTGTTTGAGGAACTGCTAGATTTCCTGTTGAATAATAAAATAACAAATCTGACCTTCATTTCGATACAAGCTCAGAGGAAAGGTCAAGGTTCATGTGTTGTTCAGCTGTGATCCGTTCTCACCTCGCACGTCGTGGCAGATTGCTTTGGCCAACATCTGGCAGGGATTGTCGTTCCACAAGCCGTTGTCCCACATCCCGACGCAGCTTTCTTTCCCCTGGTAGTTGTTTGGTTCCCCAATGTTCCAGTTCCTGAACGCGGCTTCTCCGTCTCTGTAGAAGTCGGGGTCAGTGATGGACCACGTCCAGCTGTCCAGGTCCTCAGACAAACCGATCCAGGCTCTCTGCAAAAAACACGTCATATGAGTGAAAACTGCACAGCTTTAACATTTCACCAAAGAATCTGTGGAAACCTTGGAACTGCGGTCAGAATGAGCAGCTGTGCATTTTCAGACCTACATGTTTGAAACTTGCGTCCATGTAGAGCATGGCGTCCAGATCCACCATTTGGGTCAGGAGCGTCACGTCCTCCATGCTGCTGACCGACGCCAGGTCCAAGAAGTTCTGTCTGCAGAAACTCTGAGCGTCCGGCCAGCTCATCAACTCATTGACAAAAACAAACACGCGAGGAGGACGAGCCGAGGCGGCGCACAGCACTGCAGCACAAACACAGCAACACAAACACAGCAGCACAAACACAGCAACACTCATTTCATCTGCAGCTCATCATCAGCCCAGTTGGAACAGAGTAAACTTCATGATTTTCAAAAACTCCCACGTTTTATATCCACAGACATTGAATATAATGTCTGTGTTTTAAGTCTGAAGCATTAAAACAGATTTCTGCACTTTATGAACAAAGTGCAACATTTGCAAAACTCAACTTTGGTTCGAATGATTCAGGTGATGATGATATAAATCATCAGAGTGTCTGTCAGGTGGAAATGCTTCACAGTCAGACAAACATCATGCAGCAACATGATGCTGCAAACTGTAAAACTCAAACACAAAAGATCCAACAGAAAAACACTGGAAACCAAAAAACCCAGAAAACAGCAGCAAAAAGCTGCAACTAAAAAGGTTTTCAGTGTTGAACGTTTTTTCTTTTCATTTGCGTTTGTTCAGTTGATTGTAGGATTTTCTGTTGAAGTTTTTTGGTACTTTGAATCATTCATAAGTTTATGGAGCCATTTTTACCTGTCAGCCACAGTTAGTGACGATTCCACTGAAACTGGTCCAATACTGAGTACAACTGAAGCCATTCGGTCAAACCGGTTTTGGTGAAACCAATCCCATACTTTGTGCAAAATTTGCCTCTTCAGTCTAAAAGAACTATTTTAACTCAAATTTAGTATTTACCAGCAGCAGGAAATCATACAAACTATGTGAAAATGTAGCAAACTAAAAAAAAGAAAAGAGTAATAAACCTGTCTTTGTTTAGTTCTGCCTGCTTTGGGCATTTCGTCCTGACGCGTCACACACTCACCAGATATTTTGTCTAACTGCATTATTTCAATGGCTGAAGTATTGAAAGTATCAATACTTGGATTAGAGAATTGATCTTAAAGCATGAAGGTATCGGAAGGCAGAAGCATCAATATTTCAGTACCAATCTGCACATAACTGCTCACAATAGTGTAAACAGCCATACAACAAATAAAACAATAGTCAATCTTTGAGTTTCTTTTGTGAAAGTCAAATTGAAACCAACACATCTGCATCCTCCTAACTATTATTATATCATAAAATATGTAAATTGAGCATTTTCTATGTTAATCAGAGTTTGTCATAAGTTGCTTTTATCAGCAGAGCAATAAAACGTTATGAAAGTCTTTTTGTAACAGGTTTAGATATTGGCCTGTTGACCCGACAGCGGTAAAAACAAAGCAGGCGAAGCCTTACATGATGCAGCGGTGAGGAAGTGAAGCGCGTCCATCATCTCTGCTGCTGCAGCCGACTGCAGACCTGCAGCTGCTTATTGTTGTACTTATGATTCTGTTGTCACGGACATGCAAACAGCCATACAAACTATTTGCATTTTTTGCTGAATACCTGAACCATTCATGAAACTTCATACTATTCAAACCAGAGTCATTTACATCCTATTTTACACTCATTTCCCTCAAGACGCTGCAAAGTCACTGAAGACAAAAATGTTTTCATTTCAGGGGAAAATATTTCTCTGAACAAACCTGGTCAGATGTACAGATTCAACCCCTAAAGCTGAAAACTGAAACATCAGAACCTTTTTAGTTTGGGTTTCTTTCAGCTCAAACTGCCTGTTTAAGGACATCAAACAGTTACTCTCCTGTCCTTTGACTACGCCATATTCAAATCATCTGAGCCCGAGATTCAATTAGTGCCAGATTGATTAATTTATTTAATCTATGAAGAGAAAACACCTCGATGGCGGAACCATTAATCCCAAAAGGATTCGTACTCCTGTAGATTCAGATCTCAGTATTTTTATTCAACCGATGAGACTGAGACCCTTCAGATGAAAATAATAACAATAATAATAATAAGCTCCAGTATCTTGGTTCAAAATTACTTGTAAGTTGGCTTCTTTGGAGTTTTAAGATGATTTTGCAGCAGAAATGCTTCAGATCCAAACAGAATCCAGTTTTTTGGAGCTGAAAAGCTTCCAGCTTTTGGCTTTAAGTCAAAATCATCCAGATTATTGGCAGTTCAAAGGGTTTTATATGATTGTTTTTCTTCTCACAATAAACTAAAAGTATTCACATCCTGGCATTATTGCACTCTTTAAAACATGACAATAAATAGTAAATTGCTTTGTTCATTACACAATTTGCACACATTGCACAAGAAGCCATTTTGGATCTGACTTTGCTAATTCAATAACTGTACAGAAATATGTCTGACATGCTGTGAATGTAATTCTTGGGCAACTTTTTACAGTAAATGTTTAAATATTGGAATCTTAAGAAGAAGGATTGTCTGGTCTGGAAATGATTTGTATGGAAACACCAGAAGCTGTTATACCAACATCTGCCACTAGAGGGCAGGAGAAATGCAATTTATCAATGCAATTGTTCTTTTGTTTTTTTTTTTTTGTAAAAAAAAAAGAGTAAACAAGAACAACAAAGAAACAACAACAAAGGGCTTCATAGAACATGTTTCTGCTTTTTCATGAGTTCAAAAAAAAAAACAGCAGGGAGGAAACACATCAAGAGCTTTGTGTTGAAATAACTAAAACGTTTTTTTGCATCATATCAAACAAACTGAAAACTCTGATTAAATGTGTTTTAACACAAAACCAGCAGGAAAACATGAGCAGAGATAGTAGATGGATTATTCAAAGAGTGACGCCTCACTGATGTACAAATCTGTTTCATGAAGTGCAGTGTGAGTGGAGAGGCAGATGCAGAAAACTCAGGACGGAGTGAGATGAAAAGATGCGTTTAATGTCCAGGAACCAGGAAGCAAGAACCAGGAAGCAAGAACCAGGAAGCAAGAACCAGGAAGCAAGAACCAGGAAGCAGAGCAGAGCAGCAGGCTGAAGCTCAAAGCTGATAGCATCAGGTCAAAGAATGGACAGCAAGACAGACACGACACATAGGACCCTAACCCTGACAGAGACACAGAGACGGAGACACAGAGACACAGAGACACGGAGACACGGAGACACAGAGACATGAAGACACGGAGACAGGGAGACACAGAGACACGGAGACACAGAGACACAAAGACATGGAGACATGAAGACACGGAGACACAGAGACACAAAGACATGGGACACAGAGACATGAAGACACAGAGACACAGAGACACAGAGACACAGAGACACAGAGACACAGAGACACAGAGACACAGAGACAGAGACACAGAGACACAGAGACACAGAGACACAGAGACACAGAGACAGAGAGACACAGAGACACAGAGACACGAAGACACGGAGACACAGAGACACAGAGACACAGAGACACGGAGACACAGAGACACAGAGACACGGAGACACGGAGACACAGAGACACGGAGACACGGAGACACAGAGACACGAAGACACGGAGACACAGAGACACAAAGACACGGAGACACAGAGACACGGAGACACAGAGACAAGGAGACACAAAGACACAAAGACACGGAGACACAAAGACACGAAGACACAGAGACACGGAGACACAGAGACACAAAGACACGGAGACACGAAGACACGGAGACACAGAGACATGAAATACACAGGAGGTCATCATGGAACGAGACACGCCTGGGGTCAATCAAGGGGAGGATAGGACAAACATGGAGACTCAAAATAAACTCAGAAAAACTCAAACCATGACAGTAACTGTAATTTATAAGATACAGCAAAAGTTTAACCAAAAACAAGATGATTAAGATCAAGAGACAGTTTTCTCTCTGGCTTTTCTCTGATTCTGCTGCTCCGTCTCCAGGTGACCCACTGGATCTGCCAGCTTCTGCCAGAACCGCTGATTTGGTAAAAAGTCTATTACTGATCAAACAATCGTTTAATATTTTTAAATTACATCGTCAGACAGACTAAGGTGTAATTACCAGTAATTACTATAAGCAATTATGATAATTATTCAAAGCCATGAAGCATAAAGGCAAGAAATGAGTATTAAAATGAAACGGAGATTCATTTATTCCACAAACAGCTTTTTATTGTAAAGCTTTCGATCTTTAATGAAACGACAGGAAAAAACTGTTTATTCATGAGTTTATTTGACTTTATTTATCCGTGTCTTCCAGCAGCGACGCCATCGAGGCCTGACGTCCTGGAGGAAGTGACATCACCAGTGAGAAGGTCACAAGGTCACCTTCAAGTTAGGCTTTTTTAGCACAGATGAAGTAATTATTTCTGCTGCAGCCTTCATCGTTGATGTATTGTTGAGATCCTGGAAAGATCAGAAACAATCAATAATCAATTCTTCTCATCAGATTAACTGGAATTATGAAGTATTTTCTGCAGAAAGTCATTTTTAAATGTCTGTTCCTGCAGAAAGAGGCAGTTTGTGAACTTTCACCTTTCAGGTTGATCTCCATGCAGTTTTCTCTGCCACCTCCGTTCGGTTCCCCGCTGCCCCACCGCCAGTAGTTGAACGTGACCCGTCGCTCCACATCCACACACTCTCCTGAAAGGAAGACGCTGTTTTCAGCTTCAGTCTGATGCAGAACCTCAGACCCAGCAGGTGCAGACGCACCATTGGAAACGTTTTAATCCAGTTTAAACTCTGTTTAAACTGGATTAAAGCTCCATATTTGGAAGCGTGGTTAAAACGTCAGAGCCAAACGTGAACAACGGACCCTGACGGCGTCATGGCCTCCGATCCAGGTTCTCTCCCAGGATCCTTTCTTGGTTCTGACCAGGTCCTTCAGGAAGATGTACTCATAGTAACTGTGGAAGGAGGCCAGGTTTGCACCGAGTGCTGTGCAGTAACGCTGGAAGGAACAGAAAGCACAAAACGCAACAGAAAGGCTCAAAAGAGACAAACTGCAGGACTAAAACATAAAACCCAGATGGAGGATTTGTTTCTGGTTCTGGTTGTGCTGGAGGATTCCTCCTGTTAAAGGTTTTTCCTCTCCACTGTTGCTACATGCATGATCTGTATTTGATTTGAATTAGTTCTACATAAATAAACTGAATTAAATAAATGCAATCAGATGGTAATTTCAGATTACAGATAAAATCCATAAACTTTAGAAATTGCAAACTGTGATTATCAGATAAAACAAAAAGTGAAATAATAAAGAAAAACTGACAGATTTAAAACATGCAGCATGGACAGCTTTTTAGTTAGTTTCTGCTGTTTCTCTACCTCGGCGTTCGCCCAGTCAGCTCGGTAATTACAAAAGTAGAAACAGCGACTTCCATACTGAGTCCAACCACCAGGGCAACCTGTGAAACACAGCAGAACCCAAACAAGATCCGGACTTAATCTGGAACGAGTCCAGAAATGTAATAAATGTGTTATTAAACGGGACAGAAAGGCAGCAGCTCAGAAACACCAAAACAGACACAATTCAGACAAACCTTTAAAGAGTTAGTTTTCTGTCAGGTTGAAATACTTACAGTCACCCTGTGAACAGAGAGAGGAAATGATTCATAAATACATGCAGCTGTTCAACAAACAACGAGCTCAAAACATCCAAAACAATGAAATATTAGCAAGAATGTCATTATACTGGTCAAAACTTATATCTTATTTAAATTCATCAGAGTTAAAAATTTCAAACCTGTATTTTCTGTAGTTTTACGATTAAAAACCTAAAACTCAACATCTCAGCAAATTACAATGTATAAAAATATTCTGTAAAATATTCTATATATCTGTATATATGGACATTATGGACAATATGGTCTGCATAACCACTGGCATAAGGAGAAGAAAGGTCATCGCTGAAGAAGCTTTACATCCAACCATGTTTGTTAAAAGTTGAGTGGAAGGAGAAAGTGCAGGGATAAGCACAGGTTTGAGGGGATTGTCAAGCAAAATTATGAGTTTTGAGTTTTTCAGCCAAGAAATGTATGAGAAATAAAGGCTTGAATCACGAGGATCTTTCAGAGGCTGAAACTGTGAAGATGACAACATCATCAGACGATGACAGACTTACAGTCGTCCAGAACGCGAAGCTCAGACCGATGAGAAAGATGACATGAAGAACTGAAGCCATCTGCAGAAAGAATCACCGGAGAAATGAGGCTTTGTCACTTTACAGCCAAAAACTCTCAGTTATTATATTAATGTGACAGAGGCGAGGCAAGTAAAGCTTCATCTGCAGCACAGAAACCTCAGGTTGGATGTTATTGATCACTGGAAACAAAACATGCAAAGACAGCAACTACATTTCCAAAAGTTCAGAGAAAATCATTATCGTATTATTATGATATCCAGAAAAACCTGGCTGACACGCGGCAGCTCAGCTCAGCGAGGAAGAGGAAGAGCTCAGCGAGGAAGAGGAAGAGCTCAACGTTACCGTTCTTTGGGTTGTGAGCAGTGAAGTCGTCTCAGCAGCAGGACCTGGAACCAGGATGATCAGGGATGGAAGTGCAGACTTTAAATACCCTCACTGGGTGTGTGACCATCATCTGTCAACACTGATAGGGCAAATAATTAATATTTCCATTTCATGAACATGTACAAATACAAAAGTATCAGCTAACATGATGAAACTCCCACAGTCAACAAGCTGCTGTTGGTTGAAGTCTCATGTTGTAACTGTTTTACACGCAAAGTTACTGCAAAATGTTCTATGTTTAATTTTGACCTGCTGGCATTTTGTTCTGTATAAATATCAATAAAATATGGAACAAAATAAGTTATAAATGAATCTGCTGTCAGATTTACACATTATATTATCAACTTTCACTGTTTATTTCAAAGTTTAAGTTTTCATTTCATTTATAGAAATGACAGATATGATTATGACATTTTTAGCCAAGAATGGTTGGAAATGTGTATTTTGGGTTAATTCTGCATTCAATAAATCCATTACTATCTGCTATTGTAGTGGCAGATTTTGTTCTTGATGTGCTTCAATTCTTCATAATCATCAATCTGTCTGGATTTGAGTTTTCTGTTTATTTTGAGTTTCTGAGTTTGAGTTCTCCATGTTGTCCTGTCTCCCGTCCATTGTTCCCAGCTGGGTCTTGTTCTGTAATTACCCTCTGTGTAATACTCCACAGTCTGTATTTATGGAAATGTTGTTAAAGACTGACAGGGCAGTCTGTGGTAACCATGGATGGATGGATGGATGGATGGATGGATGGATGGATGATGGATGGATGGATGGATGGATGGATGGATGATGGATGGATGGATGGATGGATGGACGGATGGATGGATGGATGATGGATGGATGATGGATGGATGGATGGATGGATGGATGGATGGATGGATGGATGATGGATGGATGATGGATGGATGGATGGATGATGGATGGATGGATGGATGATGAAGATCTGCAATCTTCATCATCATCTGCAGTCTTCATCATCATCTGCAATCTTCATCATCATCTGCAATCTTCATCATCATCTGCAATCTTCATCATCATCTGCAGTCTTCATCATCTGCAATCTTTTGCCCGGGGCGAGCTGGTCCTGACAGGAACCCGGGTGTGAGACAGACGGATCATCTGACACCAGATATCAGCTTTCATCCAGAGCCGTGTCCACATCCAGTCCCAACTCATTCATAAAGCTCATTTAAAACACAAGTTTAGCCAAAGTGCTGTACAGTCAGAAGATCAGCAACAAACATTCATGAAATAGAGACTTTGCAAAGATCATGTCAGCTGACACAAATCAAAGATCATTGTGAAGACATAAATGTCAGGTTCTGTGTTTTTCTGTGTTTAATTCTGAGTTTCTGTGTCCTGAGTCTCCTCCTTGTCCTGTCTTCCCCTTGATTGTTCCCAGGTGTGTCTCGTTCCCCTGATTACCCTCAGTGTATTTAGTCCCTCCTGTGTCCTTTGTTTCTCGTCGGGTCCTTCTGTCATGGAGTGGTGGTGGAGGTGAGTTGGTGAGGCAGCACGCTGGAGACCCAGGTAAGTGAATAGTGAATAATTTTAATGAAACAGTCCAGAAAAACAGTCCAAACAATAGTCTGCGGCCAGGCAGCACGGCTGAGCAGAAGCCAGGGCTCACAATGGTAGCAACTGGTCTTAAGGGCGGCACAAAACAAACTAGCGACAAACAAGGACCCGACCAGGAACAAAGGACACAGGAGGGACTAAATACACTGAGGGTAATCAGGGGAACGAGACACACCTGGGAACAATCAAGGGGAAGACAGGACAAGGAGGAGACTCAGGACACAGAAACTCAGAATTAAACACAGAAAAACACAGAACCTGACATGATCGACTTTTACTGCTACTATCTAAAACCATTTATTTGTGCCAAGAATCTCTGAAGCCTGCAACAATCTGCTGCATAATCTTTCCATCTCTGCTCAGTTATTAATGCATTTCCTTCAATAATGATTGATTTTTGGTGGGTTTTTCATGTTTAGCATTTTGAAAGAAGTAACAAAAGCAAAGTTTAACAGTTCTGCTACTACATTTTCTCTTTGCTTCGTCTCTAGTCCCTGTTTCTTCTCTTTGCATTTTAAAGTTTGACCAATGTGGTCAGGTTACATTCCAGTGACAGGAAATGTGAAGAACAATCTGTAGGTGTTTATCAGACGTCTGTTACAAAAGAATTTCCACAAAAAATAAAAATCAGAAACTGATGCTCTCACTTTACCACAGCAATAATGAGCTTTCCGACAGGTGAAAATGGAGAAATACATTGCAAACACTTGAATGATTCAAACTCCAAAACCACAGAATGTGAAATTCCTCTGGGAATTTCTATAGACCTGTTGGAGAGTCGACTGACAAATCCTCATGACTTAAAGCGACGTCTGGTGGAAAGGTGGAGGAAGAAAAGGTACGTAATGATTCAAGTCTTTTCTAAACATGCAGCATTTTGAAACAGGAGCATGTTTATAAAGGTAATGCCTCCCTCTATAAATTCTTTTTGTTATTTCTTTTTCCCTTTTTCCTGTTCCTTGGTTTTTCTTTCTATTTTCTTTATTTTACTTTCTTTTTTTTTCTAACTCTTTCTCTGCCAACACTGATAATGTTCTGCACTAGTAAATAAAAAACCTATAAACATCATAACAATAACCTTAAACAATATTTGTGTCATTTTTACTGTCTGTTTATGAACCAAACCTTCATCCATAGCCCAGTCTAAACGGGGACAGCGCCCCCTGCTGGACGCAGTTAATCTGCACCATGTAAACCAGTTTCATTGATGCAATAAACGTTTTTAATCTAACAGTAAAAATCATATCATTATTAATGTTTGTGACGGGTCGGATCGGGTCCCACAAGTTTGTTGACAGAGTGAAGGGAGGACAGAAGCAGTTCTGGATGAAATCTGATATTCAAAAAGACAGTCAGACACACCCTGGAGATCGGCCTATCCAAAGTAAACAGGCCCTGATGAGTCAGCAGTTTGCTGGAATTAAAAATTATAATGAGGTCAGAGTCGATTAGTTTGACTCTTGAAAAGCTTCGATTCAAACAGCTTAAAGTCATTAAAATGGTTAAACTGAGAGGCTCCAGTTA
>NW_026562421.1:4200000-4215000 GCF_027474105.1 Poeciliopsis prolifica | reverse complement strand
AAGGTCAGCTCAGCCTCGTTCCACTGTACTGCCTAAAATATTCAGAGTCTCGGCCCACGGCTAAGAAAAGACCTTCAGCTCACTTAGTTTGTTTGTTTGATGCCTTTTTGTCCTTTTGTTGTCAGGAAGTTTCAGCTTCAGCCTGTTTTCCTCCTGTAGCTCCGAATTGTAGCTTTAAGCATCTCAGAGTGGCTAACAACGTTAGCACTGGACTCAAGGTCACTGACGCTCTTGTCCTGACACCTTCAGCTGAAGAGTCCAAGGTCACAAAGAAATACTTGGAAGTCGACTGCAAGATGTTCCTAAACTTTCTCTAAATATCTCAGGTACATTGGCAGCATGCTTAGCAGTCAGTGTTCCAGCTGCCTCGTTAGCCTCATTAGCCTCGTTAGCTGTGCTCTGCTGGCTGGAGCTTCCTGCTGCAGTTGATGGATTTGAACATAAGTCATCAAACCTTAGTGCTTCCTCAGGTTTGATAAGAACAAGTGTAAACCATGGCTAGTTAGCCATGGTTGGTGTGAATACATATGACCGCTTTGTAAATTCATTATTCCTGAAAAAGTGAATATTTGTGCTGATTGTCCCTCAGATGGCCTCAGTTCTCTACTTGGCGTTGCTCCTCTCTCTGAGCTGCGTTCTCTGGAGCGGAGCCGATGTGAGTCTGCCTTCTTCTTTTCTCATGTGGAAAACATTATAAAATATTATTGAGGAAATGTTTAGAGTGAAGCTGAGTCACAGAATGAAGAGTTACTGTATTAAACATTTAAAATAAAGTTATTGTGAAAAGTTCAGTATTTATGTCAGACATTCAAACTTATTATATTATATAGATTTTCTTACACATACAGTCAAATATTACATCTTGCATTTGATAATTGCGACTCACAGAGAATGAAAACCCAAAATTTAGTGTTTCCAAAAAGTTGAATATTACATTTGATTGATGATAAAAGATTCTGTTCATTACTGTAAGGGCAACCTGCTGCCCTGCAGGTGGCGCTCCACCAGGTGAGTCTAATCAGGTCAGTCAGCAGCTGGATGATAAAACAGCTAATTGGTTGCTGGCAGGTGAACAGCGAGCAGGACTGACAGACAGTTACATACATATAGGCACTGCAACTGTGAGTTAAAGGTCTTTAAACTTAAAAAACCTTCACAAAGCTCACTATTTGGACTATTAAAACTCCCTCTGGAACTTTTTGTTTAAAGTTGAAAAAACACATGAAATATTGTTAAAATGTACAGAATATTAAAATTGTGTAGTTAAAAATTATCTACCAATTAATTGTACTCACCTCTAAATAAATGCTTTGTACCTTTAAACTTGACAGTTTCTAAGCTCTCAGCACCCGGTCTGGGCTCCTTTTGCTTGAATTCCTGAACTATTGCATAGGGACTGTTTTTCTTTCACTCAACCTTTTATGAATATGTTTGGTTACAGCACTTTAAAATTGATCTGATGTAATAAAAATTTCTGAAACGTTTGGGTTCTGATGCTCTGTGAGAAGTTTCTCATTTGATATGGATAAACAGATACAGGACTTTATATATTTATAAAAATAGGGTTAGGATTAGGGTTAGGGTTAGGGTTAGGGTTAGGGTAAGGCAGACCGTAGGGTTTGGCTCTGCCATATAATTTTTTTCTTTAGTATGTTCATCCAAGTTAATTGTAGGATAAAAACATTGATGAAACTCAGCTAGATTAGCAGTTTTGAGTGACATATGGTTTTATTAATCTCTATGTTCTCTCTATTCACAGGCTGCATGTGGTAAGTATTTCCATCTGACGGAAAGGAAGCTGACAGTTTTGTTACATTTTGACTTTATGATGAATTGTTGATGGATAACAGAAGCCTAAATGTGATACAAATGCTTGTGAACCTGCAGCTTTTTCTTGTTGCAATAGCATTTATTACTGCATGAAGCACAGTGGCATTGCTGCTAGTCTTTCTGTTGCATTTAATGAGACATATATTTACTTTAAATTCATTTTCACTATAAATGCCATAGCTCCTATTTGGTATTTGTTGCACTTCTTTGCATTTCCCAGGTCCTCCCACTCCTGCCAGTAATCCCAGTCCTCCCAGTACTCCCAGACCTCCCAGTCCTCCCAGTACTCCCAGTCCTCCCAGACCTCCCAGTCCTCCCAGTACTCCCAGTCCTCCCAGACCTCCCAGTCCTCCCAGTACTCCCAGTCCTCCCAGACCTCCCAGTCCTCCCAGACCTCCCAGTCCTCCCAGTCCTCCCGGTCCCAGCTGTCCATCTGGTTGGATTAAATATGAAAATCGCTGTTTCTTCTTCAACGGTGCTACAGCAGACTGGGCTACTGCTGAGGTACAGCCACAAAAACCACAGTTGAAGGCAAAAACAATCTGTCACTTTATTTATTTCACTTTTTCCTCCCAAAAAGTTATTGAATAAATGTTGCATTTGAACAATATGAAAAGGAAAGAGAAACAAAGAATGAAATATTTTTTTCTTATTTTTGTCTAGGACAAAATAAGAAGGAATTTTTAGGCCCTCACTCTTATTAGAACAATGGTTCAGTCCAAAGTGTAGGAGGAGCAGCAGCTAAATGGTACCGTTTCCGTTAGGAGCTAACCGCTAGCTGCTAGTTGTTAGCTGCTAGCCTTTAGCTGTTAGCTGCTAGTTGTTAGCTGCTAGCTTTTAGCTGTTAGCTGCTAGCTGTTAGTTGTTAGCTGTTAGCTTTGGCTCTGCAGCACAAACATAAAACCCTCCAGTAAGTAACTTAAAACAAAAGATGTAAACTTTGTATTTATTTTCACTGCTCAATAGAGTGAAATGTTATCAATAAAAATCAGACTGCAGTTTGTTGTTTCATCACTTTGACTGAATCTTGTTATGGTTTGGAAATCAAAACTAGCAAATCTGTGGTTTAGAAACTTTGAGACGTTTTTAAACCACATTTTACATGAGATTTCTTTTCCGACCCCCTAAAATTGGTCTTAAGAAAACTTCCTGTTTATTTTTCCCTCCAATAATTTGCTGGGATTTACGCCCTTGCTTGCAACCTGTTGTGATCCAGCAGCACAAAAAATCAGGACTGTAAAGACAATACAGAGAAAAGAAACGACTCATTTTCCAGACGTTGTTCAATGAAACGAGTTTCAGAGCAACAAAATGTGCTGCTAGCCATCAAGTGTCGCTACAAGTCTGTCTTCAGAAGAGTCGAACAAACTTAACAATTAATCAGATTTTTTTCTTTTTTATTAACTTAATTTTGCTGTTTGTTGCTTTCAGTGTTTATGGTTTGTATTTTGATTTTGTTTGTTTTCTCAGCGTGCCTGCATTGGATATGGTGGAAATCTGGCCTCCATCCACAGCACCAATGAGCACAGCTTCCTCAAGGAGCTGGTCAGATTGAGGTTAGGATCGTACCAGAGGACCTGGGTTGGAGGCCATGATGCCGTCAAGGTCAGTTTTTTTCTTTTCATTTAATTTT
This sequence comes from Poeciliopsis prolifica, assembly GCF_027474105.1. Taxonomy (NCBI): domain Eukaryota; kingdom Metazoa; phylum Chordata; class Actinopteri; order Cyprinodontiformes; family Poeciliidae; genus Poeciliopsis; species Poeciliopsis prolifica. Next base: position 4,211,537 of record NW_026562421.1, on the reverse strand, counting down.
TGGTAGTGAGGGATGGTTAGAGCAAATTGTTTGCTTTGTACCCAGAGGAGCTGGGAAAAGGGGCAGAGAGAGGAAATCTGGGTCTCCGACCTCTGACCAGATAAGCAAAGGATCGATGGACGGATGAATGGATCTTGCAATAAATATTAAAATTGTCTTTGCATAAACCACCTGTGCTGGTGGGTTTTATTAGATTATGATCTTTGGGGATGTAAAATTATTCCTGTTACAAAATGTCCCCTGAGGTGAACTTTGGACACCTTATACCCTCAGAGATGGACAGCTGCAGTCCTCAGTGTGTTGGAACCTAATAATAAAATGCATGTATCATAAACTATGTGCTTAAAAACCACTTGGTTTCAGGAGAGTGTGTGGCTGTGGAGTGATGGGTCGAGGTTCAGCTTCACCCAGTGGGGCACAGGAGAACCAAACAACCTTGGTGGAAATGAACACTGCATGGAGATCAACCTTGTTGGTGAGCGTTCTGAAACTCTGAGAACAGAGCTAACGATGCTACGCAGCATATAGCTACTAATTAGTTAATCTGATGATTTTAATAAATCTTAGGACCTTCTGGGTTTGTATCCCAAACAGATTCAACAGCTGCTGAAATATTATTTTATATTATTATTTCTCTTCAGGATCTTCTCTCTACTTGAACGATGAACCATGCACCAGAAGTAATTACTTCATCTGTGCCAAAAGACTCTAACTCCTCTTTCCTCTTCCTGAGAAATCCAACATGACCATGTGACCTTCTCACTGGTGATGTCACTTCCTCCAGCATGTCAGGCCTCGATGGCGTCGCTGCTGGAAGATACAAGGATAAAATCTGATTTCAAATAAATCTGTTGCATCAATAAACTTTTTTGTCATGTCAGTTTATTTCTTTGGAAAAAGATAATAAACTTTAGAGTAAAATACAATTAATAGAGGAAATAAATCTGTCTGTAAACCTCCATGGTAACGTCAAACAAGTGAAATCATGACCCATCAGAGACCAGATGCTTGAGCCACCAGGTTCCCAAAGTTTGGAAGATACTTAGAATAAAATCAGTAATATATATATATTGTCATGGAGTGGTGGTGGAGGTGAGTTGGTGAGGCAGCACGCTGGAGACCCAGGTAAGTGAATAGTGGATAATTTTAATGAAACAGTCCAGAAAAACAGTCCAAACAATAGTCCGCGGCCAGGCAGCACGGCTGAGCAGAAGCCAGGGCTCACAATGGTAGCAACTGGTCTTAAGGGCGGCACAAAAAAACTAACGACAAACAAGGACCCGACCAGGAACAAAGGACACAGGAGGGACTAAATACTGAGGGTAATCAGGGGAACGAGACACACCTGGGAACAATCAAGGGGAAGACAGGACAAGGAGGAGACTCAGGACACAGAAACTCAGAATTAAACACAGAAAAACACAGAACCTGACATGATCCACTTGTTTTACTGTGGAGAAGAAGAAAAAAGGGATGAATAAACATTTGCTTACAGTGCAACTAATAAACTCTCTAAATACGTTATTTAGAGTTTATCTTTATATTTCTGTGGGAAATTTGAAATTTTTGTGCAGATTTGTTGGGTTGTGAGGATGGGGCTTAAACTTTTCACCAGGTTGAAAGCTTCACTTTGAACTGATTTTTAACTTCTTGTTTGGTTCCAGCGGATCATAAAATCCATGTTTTCATTGTATTTTTACTCCTGGAAGCTTCTGACTGATTCTTCTTCAAAACAATTTGCATGGCATGTTGACTGTAAAGCATTTCAGCACTTTTCAAGGTACGGAAAATAAACTTGATACTGAATTTGAAAATGAGGCTAAAATAATCATGTGCAGGCAAACATGAAGTTTGCCTGCACATGAGGTTCAGCTTCACCCAGTGGGGCACAGGAGAACCAAACAACCTTGGTGGAAATGAACACTGCATGGAGATCAACCTTGTTGGTGAGTGTTCTGAAACTCTGAGAACAGAGCTAACGATGCTATGCAGCATATAGCTACTAATTAGTTAATCTGATGATTTTAATAAATCTTAGGACCTTCTGGGTTTGTATCCCAAACAGATTCAACAGCTGCTGAAATATTTATTTATATTATTATTATTTCTCTTCAGGATCTTCTCTCTACTTGAGAGAAGATCCTGAAGAGATCTTCATCCTGAAGAGATCTTCAGGATGAAGATCTCTTTAATGAAGTAAAAATATTACTTAATGAAGTAAAAATATTTAATGAAGTAAAAATATTTGACAGCATAAAGATCATTAAGTCAAGTTTGTTTATAATGTTACTTTTTTATTTCAAAGAATTAAAATCCCATTAATCCCAAAAGAAATCCCACCAAAAACAGAATTAGTATCACAGCAGCTCAGCTGTGTGTTCACCTGAAATTTGTTCAAACTGAGCAGAAATTAAGCAGAGATGATTTTCAGCAGATGGTTGGAGGCTTCACATATTTTTGTCACAAATAAATGGCCATGACTGGTGACATTGGGCGTCGTTCCACTGGTTCACTGTTAGGAGAAAAAAGCACAAAACATCTGATTCTTTGACATTTGTTTTATTGCTTATTAATTACATGTAACTTTTAACAACACAGGGTTTCAGCCTGTGTTGTTAAAAGACAGACTGAAACCCTGTTTACATAGAAACACTTAGTTTCATTCATAAACTAAATAAACAAATTAAAAATGGGCTTACCTTTTCCATAGAAGTTAATTTCCAGACAGTGTTCTGCATGGTAATAATTGTCAGGCTGACAGACAGAAAAGCTGGAATAGTCAAACTTTGACCCGTCGTTCCACCTCCACTTTCCCTCCAACAGACACGAAACGTTAGAGCAAAAACCTGCCAGGCAGCTTTTGATCAACTGAAAGTAATTATAAACATCATTTATTGCAGGATTTGATACCTTCCAGTATACACACACACACACACACACACACACACACACACACACACACACACACACACACACACACACACACACACACACACACACACACGCACACACACACACACACAGATGCTTTGGGACTGTTTTCACTGCAGCGAGAGCTTCTTGCAGATCTTACAGTTTGAGTGCAACCTGGGAGGAACACAGCAGACGCTGTGACAGTGCAGGAGGCCAAAGTTCAAAAAAATGTAACTAACAAATAACATCATTCTGCAGATGTTTATTCTGCCCTGCGCCACGATCAATAACACGTGGAGGAAACGCTGCACTGTGCAGCAGGGACGCTCCAAGACTTCAGCTGTCACATCTTCCTTATAAGAGAAAAAACCCAAATAGCTTCCAAAGCTCTCAAAGAATATTTATCTATAACACAGATGGGTTTATTCATAGCTTTTCTTTACCTGTGTAACATCTTCTGCCCCCTTTAACAACCTCTAAAGTTTCACAGAAATAATGACCAACCTGCCAGGTCTGGAACCGGATCCTGTGAACACAAAGACATTCTGATGATAACCGACTTCTTATTCTCTGGTTTAACAGTGTCCTCAGATTCTGGTGACAAACTCTAAAAACCTTCTGCATTTTGTCATTATTCATCTATTAGTCTGGAGTTTAAAGCCAAGAGATGAAAACTGATTATTTACAGTCTCTGCTGTCTGTCACTGTGACAGTTTCAGGTTTCTAAGCTCTCTGGACGTTTTCTGGAAGCTCTTTGGGAATCCTGCTTTCTTATATTCACTTTTCTTTGTGTATTTTAGTTTTCATCTGATAAAACAGCCAAGATCAGACAGAGCAGTGAATATGGATGTTAGATTAACTTTAGATTTTATAACCTGGCTCATGTTGCAGGTTATGGATAAATAAAAACATCTCAGCATTAAATAACTCACAGCTTCAGCAGTCATCATGATGAAGCCAGGATCAACACCAGCTGAAAACCTGAAGCCATCTGTGAGGAAAACAATATTACAGCTTTTGATACCCAGAAGCAACTTGGGATAAACTTGGTTAAAACAACAGACAGTAATGAAGAGCTGGATGCTTCCTTTGCTGCAGTAAATCCTGATGCAGACAGAATCATACCAGACAGAAGAACCGGTCTTTTATCGCCAGAGGAATGCTGAAAACTTATCCTTCCTTCTCGTAAAGATGAAATAAATGTGGAACACGTGGAATTGTTTTCCAGTGAAAGAATTTGGCCGGATGCTCATTGTTATTCTGATGAGAGCTTCATCTCTCTTCAGTGTCTTCTAGTTTTCTTTACATTTTATTTGTTTTTCTTCCCCAATCTTCATCCAACTTTCGTCAATAAACCTGACATGCATTTACATTTTGCTCAATTTGCCTTTGTTCGCTACAAACAGCCTGATGGGGTGAAAACTTTGACAAACTCCTTCCAAATTATGAGGACGGTTTAAAAACTGTTTCCAGTCTGAACAGGAAGGAATATTTGGAGGAAGTTGGTTAAATGTCTGTGAGAACGCTGCCAAAAAATCAACTGGATCAGATCAAGATGGCCGCCAACCAGACGCAACACCTTCAGGACGTTTAAACAGTCAATAATTGAGAATCACTGCTCTGGAGTGAGTTTGCTGCACTGAAAGTAAAGGGGCAGAATAATATTTCATGCTTCACTTTGCAGTTTTTTATTGTTAAAAGTTTAAAATATCCATTAAATGTAATTCCATCTGAGAATTGTGTCCCACTTTTTATTGATGCTTCACAAAATAATGTTTTAGATCGTTATGTTGAAGCCTGAAAAGCGGCAATAGATTGAAAAGTTCAAGGGGTTTGAATACTTTCGCAAGGAACTGTAATTCAAAATAAAACTAAAAACAAGACACATACACACCAATTAACCCTAAAATAAACACATTTATGTAAACATCCTACTTCGGCCAGTGACTTATCATCTTGTTTTTTTTATTTTGATCAGGAAGAAAATATATATTTAAGAGTTACATCCACAGCGCTGATTATGTGACTGATTACTGGTGTCTGGATTCTCCCTCAGAGAGAAAAGCTCTGCCATCCAGGAGGGACTCAGAGTAGATCCGCTGCTCCTCCACATCGAGAGGAGCCAGTTGAGGCTGGGACTCTGGTCAGGATGCCTCCTGGACGCCTGCCTGGTGAGGAGTTCACGTCCCACCGGGAGGAGGGGAAGACAAGGACACGCCAGAGGGACGATGTCTCCCTGCCGGCCTGGGAAACGCCTTGGGATTCCCGTGGAGGAGCTGGAAGGAGAGGCTGGGAGAGGGAAGTCTGGGCCGCCCTTGTTAGGCTGCTGACCCCGCGACCCGACCCCGGATAAGCAGAAGAAAATGGCACTGAGAATGTAATGCCTGTTCCTGGTTTCTCCATTGTCACTGTATGGTGTTTTTATGATCTTTTATTTTTGTGTTTTTATGATGTAAAACACTTTGAACTGCCTTGTTGCTGAATTTAGCTTTAATACAAATAAAGTTGATTGATTGATCCCTTGTGTGTCAGCAGTGGTCTGATAAGCCTCTAAAGTTTCCTTCATGTCTTGCTGTGAGGTCAATTTGTGCTCAAGTTATTTTTGTTACTCACTCAGTTAAGGCTGTTATCTTGCCCTCTGTTTAGGTCCATTTTATCATTTTATTTTTTACATTTCTTAATAGTTTACAGAGTAGGATGGCGTTGGGAGTACAAGTCAAAGGATTTTAAAGTATCTTCCAAACTTTGGGAACCTGGTGGCTCAAGCATCTGGTCTCTGATGGGTCATGATTTCACTTGTTTGACGTTACCATGGAGGTTTACAGACAGATTTATTTCCTCTATTAATTGTATTTTACTCTAAAGTTTATTATCTTTTTCCAAAGAAATAAACTGACATGACAAAAAAGTTTATTGATGCAACAGATTTATTTGAAAAAAGATTTTATCCTTGTATCTTCCAGCAGCGACGCCATCGAGGCCTGACATCCTGGAGGAAGTGACATCACCAGTGAGAAGGTCACATGGTCATGTTGGATTTCTCAGGAAGAGGAAAGAGGAGTTAGCGTCTTTGGGACAGATGGAGTAACTCCTTGTGGTGCATGGTGCATCATTCATGTCTCCTGAAGAGAAATAATGATAATAATTATGATGATAATAATAATAATAATAATAATAATAATAATAATAATAATAATAATATAAAATAAATATTTCAGCAGCTGTTGAATCTGTTTGGGATACAAACCCAGAAGGTCCTAAGATTTATTAAAATCATCAGATTAACTAATTATTAGCTATATGCTGCATAGCATCGTTAGCTCTGTTCTCAGAGTTTCAGAATGCTCACCTAGCTCGTAGATCTCCATGCAGTGTTCCTTTCCACCAGAGTTATCTGGTTGCCCTTGCCCCACTGGTGAAGCTGAACCTCGACCCACTCCCACAGCCACACACCCTCCTGAAACCAAGTGGTTTTTTAAGCACATAGTTTATGATACATGCATTTTATTATTAGGTTCCAACACACTGAGGACTGCAGCTGTCCATCTCTGAGGGTATATAAGGTGTCCAAAGTTCACCTCAGGGGACATTTTGTAACCAGGAATAATTTTACATCCCCAAAGATCATAATCTAAATAAAATCCACCAGCACAGGTGGTTTATGCAAAGACAATTTTAATATTTTATTGCAAGATCCATTCATCCGTCCATCGATCCTTTGCTTATCTGGTCAGAGGTCGGAGACCCAGATTTCCCTCTCTCTGCCCCTTTTCCCAGCTCCTCTGGGTACAAAGCAAACAATTTGCTCTAACCATCCCTCACTACCAAAAAATTAAATAAAAAGAAAAAACTGACCTTCTCAGCATCATGGCCTCCGAGCCAGGTCCTCTCGTACGATCCTTTCGTAACTCTGATTAGCTTCTGGAGGAGAGTGAGTTCACCTTTGTTGTGGACGGAGGCCAGATTTCCACCATATCTATGGCAGGCACGCTGAGAAAACAAACAAAATCAAAATCAAAACACCCATAAACACTGAAAAGCAACAAACAGCAAAATTAAGTTAATAAAAAAGAAAAAAATCTGATTTAATTGTTAAAGTTTGTTCGACTCTTCTGAAGACAGACTTGTAGCGACACTTGATGGCTAGCAGCACATTTTGTTGCTCTGAAACTCGTTTCATTGAACAACGTCTGGAAAATGAGTCGTTTCTTTTCTCTGTATTGTCTTTACAGTCCTGATTTTTTGTGCTGCTGGATCACAACAGGTTGCAAGCAAGGGCGTAAATCCAGCAAATTATTGGAGGGAAAATAAACAGGAAGTTTTCTTAAGACCAATTTTAGGGGGTCGGAAAAGAAATCTCATGTAAAATGTGGTTTAAAAACGTCTCAAAGTTTCTAAACCACAGATTTGCTAGTTTTGATTTCCAAACCATAACAAGATTCAGTCAAAGTGATGAAACAACAAACTGCAGTCTGATTTTTATTGATAATATTTCACTCTATTAAGCAGTGAAAATAAATACAAAGTTTACATCTTTTGCTTTAAGTTACTTACTGGAGGGTTTTATGTTTAGCACTGTTTAGCTGTTGCTCCTCCTACACTTTGGACTGAACCATTGTTCTAATAATGGTGGGGGCCTAAAAATTCCTTCTTATTTTTGTCTTAGATGAGACAGATTTACTTAATTCTTTGTTTCTCTTGCCTTTTCATATTGTTTAAATGCAACATTTATTCAATTATACTTTGGGGGGAGTACAATTCTAGACTTTTCCAAGATTTGGGGGGTTAGGGGAGAACCTGGACCCTCAACAGGCTTCTTCTTGTTAAAGGGAAGTTTTCCTTCACTGTCGCTACATGCATGTTAGATATGAAGGATTACTGTAAAGTTAACAAGAAACACAACTGATCGTCCTGATGTATCACTAGGATTTATTGAAATGCTTATTATTGAGCTGAATTGATTATTTAATAGTGTCATGAAGTGAAAGTTGTTGTGAATTATGGTACATTCAATTAAACAAAAGCATTCAGAAGGAAATTCTAGATTCCAGATTAAGCTCTCAAAAACATTAAGGAAATTACAAACTGATTATTTATAAAAGAAATGTATGGTCAGACAGGGCAGATTAATTAAAAAGTTAAATAAATAAAGTGGCAGATTTACAACTAGCATAAAATTAACTGTTTTTTGCCTTAAGCAGTGATTTTTTTACTGTACCTCAGCAGTAGCCAGTCAGTTTGGTTATTCTGGAAGATGAAACAGCGATTTCCATAATTATTCCAACCACGTGGGCATGAACGAGCTGGGAAATGCAAAGAAGTGCAACAGATCCTAAATAAAAGCAAATTTATTATCAAAATGAATTTGAAGAAATTATATATCTTATCAAATGGAACAGAGACGAGCAGCAGAATCCTTGTTCTTCATAAATAAATGACAATGTATTAAAGCAGCTATGTTGTTGATGAGTATCACATTTAGACTTCTGTGTAATTAATCAACAATCCATCATAAAGTCAAATTGTAACAAACTGTCAGCTTCCTTTCCGTCAGATGGAAATACTTACCAATTCCAGCCTGTGAATAGAGAGAACATAGAGATTAATAAAAACCGTATGTCACTCAAAACTGCTAATCTAGCTGAGTTTCATCAATGTTTTTATCCTACAATTAACTTGTAGAAATTTAAGAAAAAAATTATAGGGCAGACCCAAACCCTACGGTCTGCCTTACCCTAACCCTAACCTAACCCTAACCCTAATCGTATTTTTATAAAATATATAAAGTCCTGTATCTGTTTATCCATATCAAATGAGAAACTTCTCACAGAGCATCAGAACCCAACGTTTCAGAAACTTTTATTACATCAGATCAATTTTAAAGTGCTGTAACCAAACATATTCATAAAAGGTTGAGTGAAAGAAAAACAGTCCCTATGCAATAGTTCAGGAATTCAAGCAAAAGGAGCCCAGACCGGGTGCTGAGAGCTTAGAAACTGTCAAGTTTAAAGGTACAAAGCATTTATTTAGAGGTGAGTACAATTAATTGGTAGATAATTTTTAACTACACAATTTTAATATTCTGTACATTTTAACAATATTGCATGTATTTTTTCAACTTTAAACAAAAAGTTCCAGAGGGAGTTTTAATAGTCCAAATAGTGAGCTTTGTGAAGGTCTTTTAAGTTTAAAGACCTTTAACTCACAGTTGCAGTGCCTATATGTATGTAACTGTCTGTCAGTCCTGCTCGCTGTTCACCTGCCAGCAACCAATTAGCTGTTTTATCATCCAGCTGCTGACTGACCTGATTAGACTCACCTGGTGGAGCGCCACCTGCAGGGCAGCAGGTTGCCCTTACAGTAATGAACAGAATCTTTTATCATCAATCAAATGTAATATTCAACTTTTTGGAAACACTAAATTTTGGGTTTTCATTCTCTGTGAGTCGCAATTATCAAATGCAAGATGTAATATTTGACTGTATGTGTAAGAAAATCTATATGATATAATGAGTTTGAATGTCTGACATAAATACTGAACTTTTCACAATAACTTTATTTTAAATGTTTAATACAGTAACTCTTCATTCTGTGACTCAGCTTCACTCTAAACATTTCCTCAATAATATTTTATAATGTTTTCCACTTGAGAAAAGAAGAAGGCAGACTCACATCGGCTCCGCTCCAGAGAACGCAGCTCAGAGAGAGGAGCAACGCCAAGTAGAGAACTGAGGCCATCTGAGGGACAATCAGCACAAATATTCACTTTTTCAGGAATAATGAATTTACAAAGCGGTCATATGTATTCACACCAACCATGGCTAACTAGCCATGGTTTACACTTGTTCTTATCAAACCTGAGGAAGCACTAAGGTTTGATGACTTATGTTCAAATCCATCAACTGCAGCAGGAAGCTCCAGCCAGCAGAGCACAGCTAACGAGGCTAATGAGGCTAATGAGGCTAACGAGGCTAACGAGGCAGCTGGAACACTGACTGCTAAGCATGCTGCCAATGTACCTGAGATATTTAGAGAAAGTTTAGGAACATCTTGCAGTCGACTTCCAAGTATTTCTTTGTGACCTTGGACTCTTCAGCTGAAGGTGTCAGGACAAGAGCGTCAGTGACCTTGAGTCCAGTGCTAACGTTGTTAGCCACTCTGAGATGCTTAAAGCTACAATTCGGAGCTACAGGAGGAAAACAGGCTGAAGCTGAAACTTCCTGACAACAAAAGGACAAAAAGGCATCAAACAAACTAAGTGAGCTGAAGGTCTTTTCTTAGCCGTGGGCCGAGACTCTGAATATTTTAGGCAGTACAGTGGGAGGCTGAGCTGACCTTTAGATGACCTCCTATTTGTCTTAGCAACTGAAACCCGGTGAACCGTAGCAGCAGGGAGATGCTGGACTTTTGTAGAAATTTATTTCTGATCACAAGTCATCACCAAGTTATGCTGATGCATTGCTTTTCTATGTTTCTGACCTGCTGAAGTCAAAACTCCAGATATTAAATAATGTTGGAAAATTGTCTGTAAAAACATTTCAAATGAAAGCAAACAGATTGTTTTTGGTCCACCTTTATTTAACAGCAAGAAGAGAAAGCCCACCTACATATCTAGGTAAATAGAACCCCATTAGGATGCAGCATCAACCACCCTGAAAAAAGTCCTCACATCTATAGAAACATATTTTCATGTTTGCTCAGATTTTTGGTCTTTTCTGAGACAAATGAAGAAACTCCCTGACTGACCAATCACTGCATTGTTGCTAAAGACGAGCGCGAGTCCCGAGACATTGTTGGTCGTAGTCAGTATCTGATGATATGACAACAGATCTACTTGAATTTTAAAAGCAAAGCGATAAAGAAGAGCAGCTCAACGTTACCGTTCTTTGGGTTGTGAGCAGTGAAGTCGTCTCAGCAGCAGGACCTGGAACCAGGATGATCAGGGATGGAAGTGCAGACTTTAAATACCCTCACTGGGTGTGTGACCATCATCTGTCATCACTGATAGGGCAAATAATTAATATTTCCACAGTCTACATTTCATGAACATGTACAAATACAAAAGTATCAGCTAACATGATGAAACTCCCACAGTCAACAAGCTGCTGTTGGTTAAAGTCTCATGTTGTAACTGTTTACACGCAAAGTTACTGCAAAATGTTCTATGTTTTAAATTTGACGTGCTGTCATTTTTGTTCTGTATAAATATCAATAAAATATGGAAACAAAAATAAGTTATAAATGAATCTGCTGTCAGATTCACACATTATTATCAACTTTCACTGTTTATTTCAAAGTTTAAGGTTTCATTTCATTTATAGAAATGACAGATATGATTATGACATTTTTAGCCAAGAATGGTTGGAAATGTGTATTTTGGGTTAATTCTGCATTCAATAAATCCATTACTATCTGCTATTGTAGTGGCAGATTTTGTTCTTGATGTGCTTCAATTCTTCATAATCATCAATCTGTCGGATTTGAGTTTTCTGTTTATTTTGAGTTTCTGAGTTTGAGTTCTCCATGTTGTCCTGTCTCCCCGTCCATTGTTCCCAGCTGGGTCTTGTTCTGTAATTACCCTCTGTGTAATACTCCACAGTCTGTATTTATGGAAATGTTGTTAA
>NW_026562421.1:4190000-4195000 GCF_027474105.1 Poeciliopsis prolifica | reverse complement strand
CAGCCTTCATCATGTTTCCAAATGTTCCTGAATGTTTCCGGGTTAAACTCTCATATTTAGAGATACTTTCATTCTTTGTGATAAAATAGAACTAATGCAAGCTGAGCTTCAGTCACTGAACCCCAGCAGACCTCAAAACACATGTTGGGTGTGTTTCTTTTCTCTTTGGGATAAAATATATTTTAATTATTGTTTATTAAATTTAATGTGTTTTTGCATATTCAGAGATTTTCCATAAATAATTTCCCTTTAATAATATTTTGGTTCAGCTCAACAATCTGCTGACCGAACGTTTTAGACGTGAAGAAAGTAGATGAATAAAAGTATTTACTAACTCAACAAAAGCATAAAGGAATTGAACCAACAACCCAGGATCAGACATAACTGGAGCCTCTCAGTTTAACCATTTTAATGACTTTAAGCTGTTTGAATCGAAGCTTTTCAAGAGTCAAACTAATCGACTCTGACCTCATTATAATTTTTAATTCCAGCAAACTGCTGACTCATCAGAGCCTGTTTACTTTGGATAGGCCGATCTCCAGGGTGTGTCTGACTCAAACGGGTCGTCTGGTGTTTGAATATCAGATTTCATCCAGAATGCTTCTGTTCCTCCTTCACTCTGTCAACAAACTTGTGGGACCCGATCCGACCCGTCACAAACATTAATATTTAGAAATGAGAATTAAATAAAAACATGAATGCCTTTGCAAAAGCTCTGCTATAAAAACTGACATCCTTTTTCAAATTCAATAAAAAAAATACTCTGTTGAGCCAAAAGGGAAACTGAAGAGTTAATTTTTTTTTTTCTTTTATTTCTTAAACTCTGAGTTTCTTATAAAGACTTAAAGTTATTACAGTGTGTTTATGTGTTAGTTTAAGAGATATTATTATTATTGGTCCACATTTAATGGTTGAAAATCAAACTACCAATAAATAAACACAAAGGTTTTTTGTTTCCTTACTGAATGAAATCATTTAGAAACTGCATGTTGTGTTAATTCTAATAATTGTTGAGCAATATTACAGTTAGTTTAATGATATGGAACACTAAATGTGACAGAATCCGATTTTCCACATGTTGAAAACAAAAATGGCCGATTTAAAATTTAAAACCATGAAATATTGAGGGCTGATATGATTTTTACTGTTAGATTAAAAACGTTTATTGCATCAATGAAACTGGTTTACATGGTGCAGATTAACTGCGTCCAGCAGGGGGCGCTGTCCCCGTTTAGACTGGGCTATGGTGTTGGACGATATCTCTGTGAAGGCAGCAACGTCGTCCAACACCCCAACTGTGGAGAGTTAAAAATGGTCACAAGTTTGTCCTTCAAGAAAAATAGTGTTTTACTGATTGAACACTGCCACCCAGTGGTTGAAGCTGTTGAAGAACGCGGCTTAATAAAAACATTGACGTCGAAAATGCGCCCAATTTCTATCCAGTAAGGCGCATGCGCCTCACACAAACATGAGCCTTTGGCGGGTTTCCAGATTTGATAGCTTCCACCTGTAAAAACCTGCAAAAGAAAAAACAACAACAATCCAAATCTCAACCTAATAAAACTCATGTTAACAGAACTATAGGTTTTATTCATCTATCCCTAATATATTTTCATAATAATTTAAAGAAAATGTACTATTTTATTTTTGTATCTTATAATTTAAGACTGGAGAAAATATATTTTTTAAGTTTTAAGTTTTTTAATTTACATACATAAAAACAAGGCAGTTTATTTCTAATACACTATTAGACTAATTTAGAAAAAACTAAATGAGTTTCCTCCGTAGGGTGGCTGGGTTCTCCCTTAGAGAAAGGCTGAGAAGCTCGGTCATCCAGGAGGGACTCAGAGGAGAGCCGCTGCTCCTCCACATCGAGAGGAGCCAGTTGAGGCTCAGCATCTGGTCAGGTTGCCTCCTGGACGCCTCCCTGGTGAGGTGTTTCGGACACGTCCACCGGGAGGAGGCCCCGGAGAGACCCAGGACACGCTGGAGGGCAATGTCTCCCTGCTGGCCTGGGAACGCCTGGGGTTTTCCCCTAGAGGAGCTGGAGGAAGTGGCTGGGAGAGGGAAGTCTGGGCCTCCCTTCTTAAGCTGCTACCCCCGCAACCCGACCCGGAAAACAGCAGACGATGGATGGATGGATAGAAAAAAACGTGAAAAATGTTTATAAAGTTTTTCATTAAGTGTGTTTTTGAAATGCTTCTTGGATCATCTGTGACTTTCTTTCTTTCTTTCTTTCTTTCTTTCTTTCTTTCTTTCTTTCTTTCTTTCTTTCTTTCTTTCTTTCTTTCTTTCTTTCTTTATCTCTTTTTGTTCTTTTGCAGATCTTGTGATTTAACCTGATGCCTAAAATCAAGATAACACTTCAGACATCCCTGAGCTTGTTACGTTTAATCAAAAATGAATTGCAGATATATAGCAGCATGTTGTTCATCTCATCTCCCAGTTCAGTCTGAGCTGCACTGTGTTCAGAAATTTGACCAGTTTGGGAAGAACATGTACCACTGATTTCAGAAGATGATTTTTAATTTTCTTTTTGTTTTCCTTTAACTGCATCAATAAATCCAGTCCAGCATCTCTTGTAGTTTTATTATAATACCACAGAGTTTAAAGGAGCAATCAGAAAACAATCTTGCCTCTGACTATTTTTTAAGAGAAAAAAGTGATTATGAAATATAATGAACCGATTCAGTTCAGTTTATTTCTATAGCGATGCATATATTTATAACTATCCAGTTTTTTGATCCAGTATTTTTGTTGTTGTTAAAGGAAAGTTGTTCAATAAAGATTTTAAACAAAAGAAATGGTCATGTGAGAGGAGCTCTGTTGCATTCACTTGTCTCGGGAAATATTCGCTTTCAAAACAAATCGATGCATTTATTAAATTATTCCGAATGAGTAAATGTCCGATTATTACCAACTTGAAAGAAATTACTCGACATTTATTTTATTTCCAACACATCTTTAGTGTTTTGGTTCTTTCTCAGCGTTTCGCTCGGCGGACTCTGTTTTTTACCACGGCCCCTGAAGGCAGCATGACACAACAGCAAAGATGGCGTCCTGCAGAAACTGTCTTTGTTGCCAGTGCTGCTGCAGGGACGGAGAGACGCGGACGCCGGAGGAGCTGGTGAGGACGGCGGGGGTCCAGAGGGTGAAGGCGGGGTTCGGTGGGGCATTCCCGGGTTCCGGTCCAGTTCTGGTCCGGTTCCGCTGAGTTCCTGCAGGAATCTCTTCTCTGCTCCACCTTGCAGCTGCTGCATCTGCTGCAGCATATCCTGCATCTGCTGCAGCATATCCTGCCAGCCTCAGATGATCAGATTCTCCGCAGACAGAATCAGATTCTCTTCCCGTTTGTTGGTTTAATTTCATAGTTTATCAGCTGCAGACAGACAGACAGACAGACAGACAGACAGACAGCTGACTGCAGGCCCTGATTAAATCTCTTGTGCATATTTTTTCAAATATTTAAATTCTTTGATATTTTCTCAGACAATTCTTGGGGAGATCCGGGATGATGAGGATGAGATTTGCCCAGGAAGGACTACGAGGTGAGGAAGTTTTCATGTGTTTCTGATCTGCAGTTTTTCTTTTTGTTGCTTTGACCCGAAGTGACCCCAGTTTTGCACACCATCAGCATTTCTCCTGATTCCCTCCTGACTCCGGGTCGCAGAACATCCTGGTTCTGTCCATTTGGACCTGTCAGAACCCAGTTATTCAGTAGGAGATCATGGATTTCTGATTGGTGTTGATGTGGCTCAGATTTACAGGTTTACCAGAAACACATACTGGAACTTTTGTATGATTTAAAAAAATGCATTTAATTGTGTTAAAATCTATGCAATTAATTATTAAAATGTAACCCATTAAAGTCCCGGCCCTAATTTTGATCCCTGTCAGCTGATCTGGGTGTGATAACCTGGACCTTCCACCTGTACATGAAACTGTTGGTCAGTAACACTTTAGAAAGGATAAAAATGTTGTTCCACATGAAAGGAAAATAACAAACGTTTATCACAGAGTTTTATGAAGTTATCCCCAGATGAATTGGTGAACATGTTTGTCTTTGTTAGAGTCTGGATTATGACCGCTGCATCAACGAGCCGTATGTGGAGGTTCTGGAGGGAATGGACAACAAGGTGGGCAAATGTATAAAGCTTCACTGTCATTTCAGAAAAAGACATAATATAAAAACATCTGAAGATGGTTGATGTGTGACGTCTGAATGCATCTTTAATTCTTCCTCAGAAAGCCAGGAAGTACGAGGCGGTGCGCTGGGTGATGGTGTTCGCGATCGGGGTCACGGTCGGACTGGTCGGCCTGTTTGTGGACTTCTTTGTTCATCTCTTCACTAAAATCAAATACTCCGTGGTCGCTGATTGTATCCTTTAGTGTTGCAACACACAGGAAGCTGCATCATGTGAAACAGGAAGTGCTCCTTCACTGCAGATTCCAGCGATAGAGAAATGCACAGACAGAGGCTGTCTGTCTTTGTCTCTGCTGGAGCTGCTGTCCTTCAACATGGTGTTCGTCTTCATCGCCAGCCTCCTCGTCCTCATCGAGGTAAGGAACATACCAGCAGCAACGGCGGTGAACCGATCTGGAACCTTTCCGTCGTAAACGTGTCGATGCGTCTCGTCTTGCAGCCGGTGGCGGCGGGCTCCGGTATTCCAGAGATCAAAAGTTACCTGAATGGAGTGAAGATCCCAGGAATCGTGCGACTTCGAACGTTTCTCTGCAAAGCTGCTGGAGTCCTGTTCAGCGTGGCAGGAGGTACGGCTGCAGCAGGACATTACAGAATCAATTGTTCCGACGATTAATCAAAGAAAAGGTTCTGCAGGTTTCTCACTTTAACACTTAAATCTTTTTTGTGCAGAATTAGAAATGTATACAAAAATGCAGATATATTATTGGAGAATTGTGAGGCGAAAAAATTCTCAAATATATAGATAAACATAACAAACCACAGAGACGAGTTCTTACTGCCAGCCACGACGGGTCGG
>NW_026562421.1:4165000-4187500 GCF_027474105.1 Poeciliopsis prolifica | reverse complement strand
AGAGACAAGCGGGACTTTGTGTCAGCCGGTGCCGCTGCTGGCGTTGCTGCTGCCTTCGGAGCGCCAATAGGGGGCACTCTCTTCAGCCTGGAGGAGGGCTCCTCCTTCTGGAACCAGGCGCTGACCTGGAAAGTGGTGCGTTGTCGTTTCCTAAAGCAGCTCTGATCCGTTCTGCTGTAGGAAAACTTCAGGACAATAATAACTTTAGCTGGAAATGCTAAAGAACCAAGTACATATTTTAATAACTGTGTAATAAATGCAGGTTGTGGAAATTTTTTGGTTTTTTGTGGGAGCGATTGCTCTGCACTTTCACAACAAAATGACATTAAAAGTACAGGTAATACTTTTTCTTGCATAATAGTCCCTAAATATTTTTTAAAAATGACCACAGATTTTTGGAATAGATATTTATAAAAGAATTAAAAGTGTCTCTTTTTTGTGACGTTTGCGGCTCTAAATTGTATTTAGATGGACTGAGAGCACAAATGGATCTGCAGTAGCAGTCAGTCTCACAGCTGTGAAGAAGCCTCTGACTAAAGAATGTTGCTATGGTAGCAGCATAATGTCCAGAGCAGAGAAATGCTGCAGCCATGTTGCATCGGATGCCGTGGATGGAAGACATGTTTAAACTTTCTCCTCCTCTTTAAGATGTTTTCCCCACATGTTGCTCGTATTTCCAGAAACTAAATGAAACGAAGTGAAGAGGCGTTGCCTTCTCAGACCTGATCCTGTGTTTTCAGCTCTTCTGTTCGATGTCGGCCACTTTCACGCTGAACTTCTTCCGCTCTGGGATCAACTTTAATAAATGGGGCTCCTTCCAGCTGCCTGGGCTCCTCAACTTTGGAGAATTTAAGGTGAGGTCGTGAGTCGGGTTTGTTTGCAGAGGTTCAGCATTTCTACGGCTGAAGCCATCAGATGTTTTACTGCATGGAAATACTGACCGTAAAAGAGAAGTTGAAGCTGAACTGTGAATGATTTTCAATCAGACCAAATTAAATCATGTCTTTAAACATCAATCTCATTAAAAAAAGTTTTTTTTATTTAAACCAGTAAAAACGTGAAACTGCATCTGAAGTTAGTTCATTTAAATTAAATCCAGTTTAGACTTGAAAGTTATGATCGATTCCATCTTTCCTGTTTATTTTCCAGTTGTGGACCAACACAAATAAAAATAACGGCTTTAATTTATATCAACCATTGATATCAATTATTTTTATAGCACGTTCAGCAACACAGCAGTGCAAAGTCCTTTACATGATAAAAGCATCATAAACATGTTGCTGGTTTATGTGGAAACCAGTAACAGACATTATATTTGTGTCATGATGATTGTTAAACTCATATATTTTGGCTCCAGCAGGTTTTAAACGCTTCATCACTGTCAACCTTCAATAAAGTCTTTTCTGAGTAAGTCGGAGTTAAAATGTCTGGTTTGTCCTTCAGTGTTCAGACGGGGATAAGAAATGCCATCTGTGGACAGCAGTGGACCTCGGCTTCTTCGTCCTGATGGGCGCCGCGGGCGGCCTGCTGGGGGCGCTCTTCAACTGCATGAACAAGTGCCTGGCCAAGTACCGAATGAGGCACATTCACCCCAAAGCCCGGTTCATCAGGTCCGTCGCGCCCGGCAGCTGGACGGCGGCACGTCGATCACGTGACAAAATGGCTGACGGCGTTTTGTTCCCAGGGTCCTGGAGAGCCTGCTGGTTGCCATGGTGACCACGCTGGTGATATTTTTGGCCTCCGTCCTGCTGGGTGAATGTCGGGACCTGTCCTCCCGGCGACCCATAACTCCACCGTGAGCACATGGACCATTTTCTCTGTGACGAACGAACAGGAAGTGAAAAGTTCGGCTTCATGTCGTCACAGACGGTTTTTTGTTGCAGGTTTCTGGCAGCGAAGACATCAACTCAACCATCCGGCAGTTTTTCTGCTCCAATAAAACCTACAACGACATGGCGACGTTGTTCTTCAACCCGCAGGACGGCCATCCACCAGCTCTTCCACCAGGACGGTGAGGATTTGAACCACCAACCTGTCTGGTTCCTGCTGGGAACAATGGCCAAACTGTTGGTGCATAGATCTGCTATTCTATGCACGTCGAGTTACTTTGAGTTTATCTCAAAACACGTTTTCAACGCACACATTAAAAGTTTTGCTGCAGGAGTAATTAATAGGTTTGATCATGAATCAACAGGGAGAGATCACGACTAGCACTGATGTGAAAGTTTCTAATATGTATAAAGATTCAGTATCTGATTCTGGTTCTGCTGCAGGGACCTTCAGCCCGGTGACTCTGTCCATCTCTTCCTGCTGTACTTCCTGTTGGCGTGTTGGACGTACGGCGTCTCTGTCCCCAGCGGCCTCTTCGTCCCATGTCTCCTGTGTGGCGCTGCGTTCGGACGTCTGGTCGCAAACATCCTCAAAGTGTAAGAAGCAAAGTTCTGGTCTGACTGCAGCTGGACTAAATCTGGCTCAGCATTTGGTGTTCAGCGTATCGAGTGAAAGATCTGCGTTGTTACTGGTTCTAACTGGGATCTGTTCTCTCAGGAAACTGGGACTCCATCTCTACTCGGGGACCTTTGCCCTCATCGGAGCCGCCGCCTTCCTCGGGGGCGTGTCAGGATGACCATCAGTCTCACCGTGATCCTCATCGAGTCCACCAATGAGATCACATACGGGCTGCCCATCATGATCACGCTAATGGTGCTAACGCTGCTAACGCTGCTTCCTTTCTGTCTCGTGATGGTTCAGTTTGCAGTTCGGACTTCATGTGTCTGATGTAACAGAACCAATCATAATGCAGCAGCAGATCAAGTTAAATTTGTGTCTGAACTGTAGGTTGCCAAATGGACTGGAGATTTCTTCAACAAGGGCATCTATGACGTCCACATCCAGCTGAAAGGCGTCCCTCTGCTGGAGTGGGAGACGGAGGTGGAGATGGACAAGTAAGATCAGACTGAAAGATGTTCGGAGACTTTTCAGCTCCTTAACATAAAGTTTCCTCATAAAACGACAACTGTTCTCCACCTTGACTTTCTGCTCAGCTGGTGTTGTTTCCTCCCTGCCTCCCTGCAGGCTGACGGCCAGCGACATCATGGAGCCCAACCTGACCTACGTTTATCCTCACACCCGAGTCCAGTCCCTCGTCAGCATCCTGCGGACCACCGTGTACCACGCCTTTCCCGTGGTCACGGAAAACCGGCAGAACGAGCGGGACTTCATGAAGGGCAACATCCTGATCAGCAACAACATTCGGTTCAAGGTGCAGCGCAGTGCTGGCCCGCCTCCCGGCTCTGATTGGTTGCTGCTGGTCGGGTTCACAGATCACCGCCTCACATCACAACATGATGACAGTTTTAGAAAATATGGGAAAATCATATTTTTGTAAAAGCTACAAACTGTTCTTTCTATTGGCTTGTTGCTGCTGATAGAGATAAAATTACCTTTATTTTCCCTGACAGAAATCCAACATTGTGTCTCGTGCGGCGGAGCAGCGGCGGCGCTGCCAGTCCATGAAGTCGTACCCCTCCAGCGAGCTGAGGAACGTCTGCGACGACCAGAACGCGGCGGTGGAGCCGGCGGAGGAGGGAGAGGACCTGCTGCAGCAGATGCTGGAGAGACGGTAGCAGGAAATCAACTTCATTCTGTCTTTTGACTCAGTGATCGCATAAAACTCTAAACTAAATAAGATCTAATAACGTCTAGTTACATTTGAACTGTTTGCAACTTCCAAAATGTTTTTATTTCCTCGCAG
This sequence comes from Poeciliopsis prolifica, assembly GCF_027474105.1. NCBI lineage: Eukaryota > Metazoa > Chordata > Actinopteri > Cyprinodontiformes > Poeciliidae > Poeciliopsis > Poeciliopsis prolifica. The sequence goes on along the minus strand of NW_026562421.1, from coordinate 4,183,746 downwards.
CAGAGTAATGTTGGTTGTGTTTCGGCCCCAGGCACGCGCCCTACCCAAACCTGTACCCAGACCAGTCTCCCAGTGAGGAGTGGAGCATGGAGGAGCGGTTCAGGCCGCTCACCTTCCACGGCCTCATCCTGCGCTCGCAGCTCGTCAACCTGCTCATCCGAGGCGTCTGCTACTCCGAGAGCCAGTCGGTCAGTCAGACGTTCGCCTGCCTGCCTGCCTGCCTGTGTTCAAAGATCTGCGTTTGATTCCCTGTTAATGACAGACGTCTCCGTCTGTGCAGAGCGCCACTCAGCCCAGGCTGTCCTTCACAGAAATGACTGAAGATTACCCGCGGTACCCGGACATCCACGAAGTGGACCTGGCTGCTCAACCCCGGATGATAGTGGTACGATCCGATCCGATGCGACACTATTCACGTTTGAATTCAGTTAGATTAAGAGCCGCTGATAAAACGACGATCCCTGCGATGCTAGGATGTGACGCCCTACATGAACACATGTCCCTACACGGTTTCACCAAACACCCGGATCTCCCAGGTGTTCAACCTGTTCAGAACCATGGGCCTTCGACACCTGCCAGTGGTCAACGCTGTTGGAGAAGTAAGTTCTCCTCAAACTCTGGTGCTTCCTGTTTGTACAGCTGCAGAAACCTGTGTCTGAGCAAAATCTCCGTTTCAGATTGTTGGAATAATCACAAGACATAATTTAACCCACGAGTTCCTGGTGGCCAAACTGCGACAGCACTACATCACCATCTGACCCTATGGCCCGGCGCCGCCCGCATCGCCCGGCGCCGCCCGCATCGCCCGGCGCCGCCCGCTCCGCCCGGCGCCGCCCGCTCCGCCCGGCGCCGCCCGCATCGCCCGGCGCCGCCCGCTCCGCCCGGCGCCGCCCACTCGGCCCGGCCTCCAAGCCTTGGCTTTGGTTCGTCTCTAACTTTATTAAAGCTTTCTCAAAACCAACCAGACGCATCCGAGCTGCAGAGAAGACGTTTTCAGATCTTCTTCAGGTCCAGGCAGTCGGCGCCTTCACAGAGTCCAGTTTAGAGATTTTCTCTTTCGTTTCTTTATTTTAGCACAGAAAACAAACGTTTTCTTAATGGAGACCATCTGAGACTGCCTCTAAGTAAACGGGGAGCCTGTGTTTAGGCATGGAGGAGTTTTTAGAAAAGCATCAAATAATTGGCCAAAACATCCTGAAAGGGATCCACAACCAGTTGGACATGTTGGCCTGAATATGTTTTCATTTTCCTATCAACCTAAAAGTTATATTTTAGAAAATATATATAATTTTGTTCACTTCTGAAAGTTGCCAGTTTTATTCTATTTGTTTTTTTTACTTGTTCAATAAGACGTGATAACAGCGACTAGAGCCTGAAACCAGTCGGTCATAGAGGATGATGATGATGATGATGACGCCCCCATGGTTTCCATGTGCCATCAAACACATGGTGTTAGCTCCTGCTAACACCTTTAGCGGGAGCTAACACTGTTAGCGGTAGCTAAAACAAACACAAACCAAATTGAACCAAATGAATGGTGGTTTAAAGTGATGATGGATCTTCAGGTCGTTGTAAAACCCTCCGGTTGTGTCTGAAAACGGTTTTGACCCCAGTTCTGCTCGGGCACAGCCTGAATCAGGACGTCTCTGCAGCATTCACTCTCCAGTTGCTGTTTCCAGCAGCAGCAACACAAACTCAGATTTTTCATCCGACTTTTTGCTCTTCCTCAGTTTGGTCCTCGTTTTCATTTCCTGTCATCGTTTCTGTCTTCGCTTCTCCTTCAATGAGCTGCAGTTAAAATCAATGTTCTGACTGGAAGGAGCTAACGCTGCGTCACATAGCATTCTGCATTTACCCAGGATGCATTGCTGCCCAATCAACACTCTTTCATTTCAATGTAGAAGAACCAAACCTACCGAGTTTTACTGAGTTGTTTTTACATCTAAACTAAATGTTAACTGATGGTGGATCCTCTGAAACCCTGAAGACGACCAATCAGAAGGGAGCTTTATTTTATTAATCATGATGTTCCTCTGAGTCTGAGATGTTTTTAAAATTTCTCACAGCATCACCGTTTTGTCCAAAAGCAGAAGAGTAGCAGTCGGGTCCAGTCAGTAGAAACGTCCAGTTCCCTCCTGTTCACCTGCAGCGGTGCACCGGCTGATGGAGCCGGAGCTCCAGCAGAACCTTCAGAACCTTTAGAACCTTCAGAACATTCAGAACCTTCAGAACCTTTAGAACCTTCAGAACATTCAGAACCTTCAGAACCTTTAGAACCTTCAGAGCCTTTAGAACCTTCAGAACCTTTAGAACCTTCAGAACATTCAGAACCTTCAGAACATTCAGAACATTCAGAACCTTCAGAACATTCAGAACATTCAGAACCTTCAGAACATTCAGAACATTCAGAACATTCAGAACCTTCAGAACCTTTACTACCTTCAGAACCTTTAGAACCTTCAGAACATTCAGAACCTTCAGAACCTTCTCCCGTTCAGGAGGAATGACCACAGATTAAAAACGTAGAAATGGTTTTTAGTGGATATTCCATATTTTATTTTCCGCTCTATAAGTCTCCCTAGTTTTTCATAAATCTTGGCTCGTCCTGCATTTTATTGTCAGGATTAATTTATAGATGTTATATTTTTTGACTGATTGGTTAAATATGAGTTCATACGAACCAAGGACCAAACGTTGTCGTCTGCAGCCGTGAGGAAAGAAGACACTTTGCTGAAAGTTTGGAGCTGCAGGATCAGTTTGAACATAAGGATGTGCTGCTGCTTTTCTAACAGCAGTGCGTTCAGATGGCCATGTCTGTCGGTCGGCGCTACCTTTCCAAACTAGCAGTTACTTCTCCTTGGACGACTTTATTGGTCGTTCCTCATCCCTTCTTCTGTTTCTGGCGCCGTTTGGACCAATTTAAATTGTGACGCCACCAAATATGGATCATGTAATATTTTCTGTTGAGGTACAATTATGTGAAATAATTGTTAATTTAACCCAGATAAGCTGAATAATGAAGTTTACCTGCAGGCAGCGTGATGTTACTCATCGATCCGATGTGATCAGTCTGGCTGTCGCTTCACAAGCAGCATGTTAACATGAACTTCCTCTGATAAAAGTCAGAGGAATTTAATTGAAATAACAGGAATAGATAAATCATAGAATCTGCCATGAAAGTCGTGGTTTATCAGATCAAACTGGAAATTGATCTCTAATTTCCAGTCTGACAGATTCTGTTTCTGTCCTGTCAGATCTGGTCCAGCAGACCAGAGGCACCAAACACCTCCATTCCTTTTGATTTCATGTTTTTTTGAGTTATAGTCATTGCTGTTGCACTTTTCTTCTGTTGTCTTTATGTTTTAATTTACTGTGACTGTAAAACATGCACTAGAGGCAGACTGGACGGGTCTGTCAGGTTCTGCAGCCTAACTGGACCTCATGAACCGCCAACATGTTGATGGGTTCTGAGCTGCAGGTTCTGGATCGTCACTATCCGCTTCAGCTGCCTGCCAGTCGGTGGGCTTCGGTTTGCACTAATTTAATGTCTAATTGCTTTCATTGTTCCTCCGGGACCCACTTTGGAGGGGGGCCTGACGTAACACATCGGTCCATGAAATGCATCCATGGGTCATTTCATTCTCACCAATGAAAGAAAACATACAGCAGCAGCTGCTCTGTTTCCTACAAATGAGGATTCATGAGGAAAGATGCGCGCACAGCTTCATACATCCAGATATTTTTGCGCCGCACTTTTCTAAATCTTTTTGAAGTTTCAGTGTGAAAACAGCCTCTCTTTTATGCCTGAGGCTCCTGGTGTTTCATGCCTGAGGCTCCTGGTGTTTCATGCCTGAGGCTCCTGGTGTTTTATGCCTGAGGCTCCTGGTGTTTCATGCCTGAGGCTCCTGGTGTTTCATGCCTGAGGCTCCTGGTGTTTCATGCCTGAGGCTCCTGGTGTTTTATGCCTGAGGCTCCTGGTGTTTCATGCCTGAGGCTCCTGGTGTTTCATGCCTGAGGCTCCTGGTGTTTCATGCCTGAGGCTCCTGGTGTTTCATGCCTGAGGCTCCTGGTGTTTCATGCCTGAGGCTCCTGGTGTTTCATGCTTGAGGCTCCTGGTGTTTCATGCCTGAGGCTCCTGGTTTCATGCCTGAGGCTCCTGGTGTTTCATGCCTGAGGCTCCTGGTGTTTCATGCTTGAGGCTCCTGGTGTTTCATGCCTGAGGCTCCTGGTGTTTCATGAATGAGGCTCCTGGTGTTTCATGCTTGAGGCTCCTGGTGTTTCATGCCTGAGGCTCCTGGTGTTTCATGCCTGAGGCTCCTGGTGTTTCATGCTTGAGGCTCCTGGTGTTTCATGCCTGAGGCTCCTGGTGTTTCATGCCTGAGGCTCCTGGTGTTTCATGCCTGAGGCTCCTGGTGTTTCATGCCTGATGAGGCTCCTGGTGTTTCATGCCTGAGGCTCCTGGTTTCATGCTTGAGGCTCCTGGTGTTTCATGCCTGAGGCTCCTGGAGTTTCATGCCTGAGGCTCCTGGTGTTTCATGCTTGAGGCTCCTGGTGTTTCATGCCTGAGGCTCCTGGTGTTTCATGCCTGAAGCTCCTGGTGTTTCATGCTTGAGGCTCCTGGTGTTTCATGCCTGAGGCTCCTGGTGTTTCATGCCTGAGGCTCCTGGTGTTTCATGCCTGAGGCTCCTGGTGTTTCATGCCTGAGGCTCCTGGTGTTTCATGCCTGAGGCTCCTGGTGTTTCATGCTTGAGGCTCCTGGTGTTTCATGCCTGAGGCTCCTGGTGTTTCATGCCTGAGGCTCCTGGTGTTTCATGCCTGAGGCTCCTGGTGTTTCATGCTTGAGGCTCCTGGTGTTTCATGCCTGAGGCTCCTGGTGTTTCATGCCTGAGGCTCCTGGTGTTTCATGCCTGAGGCTCCTGGTGTTTCATGCCTGAGGCTCCTGGTGTTTCATGCCTGAGGCTCCTGGTGTTTCATGCTTGAGGCTCCCGGTGTTTCATGCCTGAGGCTCCTGGTGTTTCATGTCTGAGGCTCCTGGTGTTTCATGCCTGAGGCTCCTGGTGTTTCATGCCTGAGGCTCCTGGTGTTTCATGCCTGAGGCTCCTGGTGTTTCATGCCTGAGGCTCCTGGTGTTTCATGCCTGAGGCTCCTGGTGTTTCATGCCTGAGGCTCCCGGTGTTTCATGTTGGATTGTTTCCATACATTTTGCTCTCATTCCAAAATGAAACAAATCATAAGAACAAGCTGGAACTGAGTAGAATTTTTTATTTTTAATCAGGTCAGTTTAGTGGATTATTTGTGATTTATAGGCACATGTCTGTATATGAACTCAAATGTTGGTCTGAAGTTTTATTATAGGATATTTTATAAATTTATTTTGCGTTTTGTTGCCGGAGCTTGTGGACATCATACAGTTTGATGTTATTTGGGGCATTGTTATGATCTGGGACCTGCAAAGGAAGTTATTTTACATTTTGTCAAATATTTCAACTGGTTTCCTGCATATTTGCTTTGCGGTTTGTTTTCTGCATAACCGTCAGAAAAATGAAGATACAAACTCGTCTCTCTGGACCTGGAGAGAAAGTCTGTTCTGTGCCTTCACTGTTATCAAAATAAAGTTCCTGTTTTGTTCCCACAGACTGAGTTTTGTTTTGTGTTTCCAAAGTGTGGGGCGCTGCCCTGCCCCTGAAGGGGGTGCTGCGCTGCCCCTGATGGGGGCGCTGCGCTGCCCCTGATGGGGGCGCTGCGCTGAGTTTACTGTGTTGTATTTTGTGAAATCGTAACAGCTTGTTATAAGTACAAGTTAAAACATACAGATATAGTATGTACTGTTTAATACATACAATCAGAGAGTTGTAGTAGGACCTTTTTTATTTTATTATCAGTAGGATCTTAAATGTTTGTTCTCCTAAATAACAGTACATGAAGGCTCATGCATAAACCCACATGTTGTCTTTTGCTTTGCACCAAGTCCTATTATTTTAATCTGCCTCGCTGAGATGTAGAATATTTAACACAATGTTAAATGATTCTTTGTGGTTCTGAATATAATAAATCTCCAGAGGAAGATGTTTTGATTAATAGATTAATAAAAAGCTCAAATTCAGTTCAAATTGTTGCTGTTTATGTCTTTAGGGACAAAATGCATAAAATATTACATATTAAAGTTTATCCACATTTAAATTTAAGCACTTGTTTAAATAAATCCATTTACTCCACAATTGAATCTGCATGTGTACAGCTGTCCACCAGGGGGCGCCACATTGTTCTTAAAGGCTTCAAGAAATAAAAGGAGAAAAGAAAGAAAATAAATAAAAAGCCAAATGATTCGACCTGAATAAATAAATAGTGACCAGAAATATCATTTCAACTCATCTACATGTGTTTATATACTTCAGGCAAAAATACAAACTATATGGATTTTAAAAAATTGTATTTTATGTGAATAGATTTTTAATTAACCCTTCATGATCTCTTATTTTTTGTGTGTTTTCTTGAATTCAGATTTCCATGACTTTTGGCTGTTTTCATGCAAAGGACATAAAATTTGGCCAAACTTTGTGAATCTGTTTGTTGGAACAAATTCTACTTTTCATGGTTTATATTCTGAAAATAATCAGCACAATTTTCAGTTTCAGACAAAGAACAGACGAGTTCAGTGGAGTCTGAGTCACTTCTGCATCTTCTGTCCTGTTGCCTCCATCCATATATTACAATTTGATTTCTGCTTGCAGGGTTTTCTGTGTTGAGATCCAATTGAATTATCAATCTTTATTGTTTCCTAGAGAAATGGAGCTTGCAAATTTTTCAGGTGATCTTAGCTTCATTTCAAATCTTTAATGTCAAATCTCAACATTTGAGAAGTTAAAGGTTCTTTTAACCTTCTCATCTTCACTAAATAATATTTCATGGGAATTTTGCATCCAATATTAACAGGCGGTGACATAAAAGTCTCCAACATCTGACTGCAGGATGTTTCCGGGTCAATCAGTGGTTCTGCGGGCCGCAGCTGTCTGACCGACTCTCAGGTGAAGATGCACATGAGGAAGTGAAGGCAGTGAAGACTCTGGAGTCAAATGAGAGATTTGGGATGTAAAATGTGTCTGATGAGGTTAAATATTAGGGAAAGCATCGTTATAAATGTCTGTCGTCTGAAATGCAAATAGTTTGTCCAAGATTTTGCATTTTCAGATGAAAAGCAGGAATCTGGATTTCTGCAGTCAGACTGGAGACCAGTGAATGTGCAGAGATGGAGAAAGTTCTGTGGTTCTTTGCTGCTGCATCAGGCAAGTTTTATTTCTGTGATTTATGGATTTTCCAGAAGAAATGTTGATGTGAAAATGTTTCTTCCCTGCAGCTCTGAGCGCCTCCCACCCTGAACGTCAGTACCATTTCGTTTACGAGCCAAAGAACTGGACCGACGCTCAGAGCTACTGCAGAGAAAACTACACCGACCTGGTCACCGTGGACAACGAAGACGTTGTGACGATCCTGAACAACATGGCCGATCTGCGGCAGATGGACTCCTCCGCTGTCGTAAAGTTTCTTTTTCTGTTTCTTTGCAAAGCTGATTTCAGGGACTTTTTTTACAGTATCTTTTATTGTGGGGGTTTTCCACCACATTTCAATATTTATTATTTTTGTCATATTTGGCTTTACATACATCCTTTGTGATATTTTCATTCTGAACAGACTGACTATGTTTTTTAGATGATAAAATCCCGTTTTAACTATTTGCTTAACATGTGGAATAAAAGTGAGCTCAGAGTTGAGAAGAACGCCGAGGCCTCTGACTTATTTTGAAGGTTTAAAAGATGCAGTTTGTAATTTTGAATTATAATTTCTTTCTGATCTTCTGGTCCAATGACTAAAAGTTCTGTTTCGTCCTGGTTGAGCAGGAGAAAGTTCTGCAGCATCCAGGTCTTTATGTGTGAAATGCAATGAAAACGTGCAGCGATGGCTGGAGGTCGTCTCGAGACAACGACGGGTAAATCTGAGTGTCGTCAGCAGAACCGTGGAAACTGAGTCCTGGTTCCTGATGAATCCACCAAGCAGCAACATGTAAACATTAAACAGCAGAGGGTCTAAAACAGAGCCTTGTGGGACGCCATAGTTAACATCATGGACCTGTGAGAAATGTGGACCGACCATAAAAGTTCTCTCTGTGAGGCAGGAGCAGAACAGAACCAGAACCGACTAGATGCTGTAATCTGAGAGCTTGTGAATCCAGATTACACCTAAAATCGTTTACAGTTTTTAAAAGGTCTGTCTCTGTTCTGTGATTCGTCCTGAAACCACATTGATACTTTTCTAAAATACCACTTAGTTAAAAAAGTATTTAATTGAATAAAAACAAGTTTAATGTAATGTTTGTGCATCTTATGTAGCTTTAATCTCTTCAGTTATTTACGAAATGTTTAGGAGCAAATATTGGGTTTTTCTTCCAGAGGACCATTTGTGAGGTCAGACACTGATGTGGGATAAGAAGGTCTGGCTGTCAGTCTGCGCTTTAATTCACCACACAGTTGAAGTCAATACTCTGTGTTCTTCCACACCAAACCCAGACTCCTCCGTCAGGTTCGGGTCAAGAACAATTTGAGCCGTCCAGCCGCGTTGGGACGGCTGACTCCCGGCTCATTCCCGGCTCATTCCCGGTGCGCGCCCGGCGTCGCTCCATCCAGCTGTCTGCACTGTAAGACCTGAATGCATCTGTGTGGACCAATTCCATGAAGGACATCTCTTAACCTGCAGCCCCTTCTCTCACAAACGTTTGCAGAAGCAGATTGAACGTGTCAACTCTCATTTTGGGGAAATCTGATGTATTTTTGCGTGTTTCGGTCGGAGAACAAACATCTGGATGTTTCTCAGTGTCTCTCCGCCTTTGGGATGCAGTCAGATGAGGGAGCAGCAGGAAAGATGCAGAAACGTAGCGACGAGCCTCAGAAGGAGGCCGTTGCTGAGACGGGAACGGTCCAGTTAATATGCAAGGCAGCAGCTTCAGGTCAAAATGCAAAGCGACACTGAGGAACTGCCAGAAACTCCCATTAAACCACATCAAATCCTCTAATCCTGGGGTTTAGGTTTGTGTCATTGTGCCAGTTTATCAGCTTTATTTACATCAGGTTTGCAATGGTGATGACTCCTGGACCTCCTGATAACTAATGGAAATGAACTGACTGCATCCCAGGAGCAGAACCAGGACTGGAGCTAAAATCTCAAGATGAAGGCAAAACCTGGAGTCTGGATCCCAGTTTTGTTATGGGACGAAAATGATTCTTCCAAATCATTTTCTTTTGCATGATTCTGTTATTTTTTTGTTACTTATTAGAATTATTGTCACTTTGGTCCTGAAAATATCACCTAACTTATATTTTGGTCTGTCTGATGATGAAATGTCTAAATCTGAAGTGATTGATCATGTGATCAGTTACTCGGGACTTTAGATCATTTTGCTGAGTCATTTGTTGGAAAGCTACTTTTTACTTTTACTTTGTTAAAAACATGTTGAAGCACAGTTGTGCAGGTTTTCTGCTCCTCTGCTCACAGGTTTTCTGTTTTCTGATGTTCAGTAACTTTTGAATTGAATAGTTTGCGATAGAAGCGACAGACTGTGATGCTGAATGTGACTGAACTGGTCTGGTTTCCAACAGGCCTGGATCGGTTTGTACCACAATGAGGTCAGATGGAAGTGGTTCTCTGAAGGTTTTTACCGGAGTGATGAGCTGAACTGGCAGAAATGGGAGTGGAGGGAGCCAAACCTCCAATGGTACATCCCGTCATGTGGGGCGATGGACAAAGCTGGGTGGTGGTACGATGTGTTGTGTGGGATGAACAAATACCCGATCTGCTACAATGAGTCAGGTAAGAATCTGGTTTCATTTCGTCTTCCTGCTTCTTGGTTACAGTTTAGCTAGTTTTTATAAATACTTTTACCATTTGGGGGCCAACAGGCACAAAGCTCAGCAAAATGTAATTATTGCAGAATATATTAATAAAACCAATTAATATCATAATAGATAAACATGAAACAAAACTTTCATATTCAGTTAAAAAAGGAGAAGAAAAAAAGCGAAATTCATTAAATCCGACTCACAGCAAAGCTAAATACACATCAAATAACATCAAATAATCATCATCAAATAATATTTAAGCATACAAAAGTTATCTTGAACCTCTACTTGAGCGGCCATCAATAATCCTGAGGACCACAAAATGGTTCTAACAGGCCGGACTTGGCCCACGGGCCTCAAGTTGAAGACCTGATTTCACCTGACCAGGAGAAAGAAAATGCTTTGTCTTCTTCAAACACGCAGTTTATTACAATATTTATAAAACAGAAACATATTTATGCTTTCTGTAGATAATATTACCTGCTCCAGACTCCCCCTAGTGGCGTGGAGCAAGTTTGCAGCGTTTATCTGTGCCATAGTTTTAGTATTTTCCAACATTTTATCTTTTGCTTCTATTTCCTGGAGTTGCAGCATTTTCTGTTTTCATTTCTTTTGTTCATTGAAGGATTTTGCTGCTTTTTTCTGTGATTGCATAACAGGATTCAAGAGTCTAAATAAAAAAAATTGCTTTTACATTCATAAGCAAAAATATCTCAAATTAGTACACAAACACTTTAATTTCCATTGCAGAAACTCAGAAAAGGACAAATTTAGCTGGCTGCTTTGTGAATAAATGTTGACATGTTGAAGTTTTGGTTGTTGATAAAAGGTCTTCAGGCCTTCAGATACAGGCTCTTATTTTGAAGTTAGATGTAAAGAAAATCTTTTCTTGGGTTCAGTCAGCAGCTGTCATCCAACATAAGTCAGACAGAAACCAAAGTGATTCTAGTTTCTGTGGTTTTCAGAAGAGGAGACGAGCGTTGTCTTCGTGAACGCCGAGATGAACTGGGAAGAGGCTCAGAGCTTCTGCAGGGATCACTACACTGACCTGGCCTTTCCCAGGAGCCAGGCAGAGAACGAGGAGATAGCAGCAGAGATACCAGGCGGCGTGTTGGGCTGGATCGGCCTCTACAGAGAGTCCTGGAAGTGGTCGGACGGACACATGTATCTGTTTCAGAACTGGCTAGAGGCCAAACCTGACAGTCAGAGCGAGCTTTGCAGCGTTGCCAGATTTAGCAGCTCTGGCGGCTGGGACGACTGGAACTGTGACAAACTGAAGCCATTTATCTGCCATGAAGGTGAGCTGCTCCTCAGTCTGAGCTTAATGGAAACGTGAAGGTCAGTTTGTGATGCTAGAAGGTAAAACTCTTCTGTAGAAGAAGATTGGTTCATTCTCTAACTTTTCTGCTAAATTGTTATAACGTTACAGTGAACCTCTGCTGAACTCTATTGTTCTGACCAAAACTCCTAAGAATGTATGCAAACGGCTTAATGGAGAAGCACTGTTGTGATGACGTCTGAAAGGGGCGTGTCAGGAAGTGTAGGAGGTCTTAAAGAGACAGAGGCCAATTTCAAAATGAAAGGTCAAAGTTCAGTTGGAGGAAACAGTGACTTGATTGTGTAAAACACTGACTCTGTCTCTCCGACGCCAGAACTGTCTCTCTGCAAACAGCATTCACATCCGGGACCCAGAGTCTCTTTTCTAAAATACTTTTCTCCCCTTAACTCTAATAAAATGTTATAAATATTTGTTTTAAAGACCCTCAACCCTTCACAACACAAGTGGTGAAAGTGAAGCTGGTGTTGAACTCGGCTCTGGATCTGAACGACCCGGCGGTTCTGGAAAACATGAAGGCGGAGGTAAAACATCCCAGAACTCTGAGTTTTAGCATTTAAGCACAAATATCATTGAATCTAGAAAACTTTGAAATGTGTCAGTGAAATGTTGGGATGAATCAGTAACTGCTGTGTTTCAGCTCCGCCTGATGCTGGATCAGCAGGGCCCAGACGTCAAGCTGAGCTGGAAGAAACAGCAGGACGGAAAAATCTTCCACCAGGAGGAAGAGGAGAAGCTGCAGTGAGACGACGACAAGCTGATGAGACTTTCTCAGCTCTTCTAACATGTTTTAAAATGAAAAATTTGTAAATCCATATTAACAGCAAAATGATGCGGTGATGTGAGATTTTCTTTTAGTCACAGTTATTCAACGTGTTTGAAACATTATTCAAACCTGATCAGTTTAAATCGCTGAGTTTTCAGTTTGATTCATGCATCTCTGCAGTCAGGCTCACCAGTTTTGATTTACTTTTGCGTTTCCTCTATGATCACTTCTGGGTTTGTTGTTGTCATTTAGGTCTTGCCATATTCAGATAATGTTTCCCTTTTGGTTTGTTGATCGTTTTCATCTTTAGTTCACCTCGGTTTATGTTAAATATCCTCCTGCCGTCTTTCTAACAGCTGTTTCACTCCTCTGATTCGCTCACCTGGTTCTGATCTCATTAGCCATTAGCCTGCCTCCCTATTAGAGCTCTCTGGTTTGTATTGTTCATTGCATGTCCTGTTAACAGCATTGTATGTCTTAATTTTTTGGTTATTAAAATCATCTGGCTTCATCTTTGTGGTTCTGTCCAAATAAAACCAAACAGGAAACTGTAACAGGACGCCATGTTTATTCCTGACCATGAGTTCTGCACGTCTGCACCACTGCTGCAGAATCAACACGCCTGTTTCAGCAGCAGTGTAGTATTCTGCTGCATATATACATAAAGGTTCCCACACATCAGCATGCTGGGTGTTTGAAACAGAGAGTGAAACTGACAGCTTGACCTTCATACTGACTGATTTGGTTCACAATTATCAGACCAGATGGAGTTTGAAAATTTCATCCCATTGGGAACAACAATGGGTCAGATGTTCCCAATGGGAAATTTAAATGTTGTAGTTAAATCTTGCAGGATGGATGAATAGTTCATTAATTCAGATTCTTATTTAGTCTTATTCTTACTTATTGTGTGACAGGATTTGATAGTCCAAAGACCTCCTCACATTTAGACCCATGTGTTTTATTAGACTGGCAGGAAATCCATCCATCCATCGTCTGCCGTTCATCCGGGTCGGGTCGCGGGGTCAGCAGCTTCAGAATGGATCCCGAGATACTTGAACTCTTCCTGGGGGAAGACACTGTGCCTAGAAATTCTGTCCATGAAAGTAATGAACAGAATCGGTGACAATGCCCTGGCGGAGTCCAACCCACCGGGAACGAGCCCGACTTATTGCCGGCGATGTGGACCAGACTCTGACACCGGTCATCCAGGGACCTGACAGCCCGTATCAAAGGGCCCGGTACCCCAGACTCCTGGAGAACCCCCACAGGGCACCCCGAGGGACACGGTCGAACGCCTTCCCCAAGTCTACAAAACACATGTGGGTGTTTTGTAGACTTGGGTTGGGCGAACTCCCAGAACCCTCCAGGACCTGCTGAAGGTGTAGAGATGGTCCAGTGTTTCCCGACCAGACCAGAACCAAACTGCTCTTCCTGAATCCGAGGTTCAACTATCCAACACACCGTCCTCTCCAGGACCCCCGAATAGACCTTTCCAGGGAGGCTTAAGACTGTGACCCCCTATAATGGAGCACAGCCTCCGGTCCCCCGTTTTGAACAGGGACACCAGCCAGGTCTGCCAATCCAGGGGAACTGCCCCCGATGTCCATGCGATACTGCAGAGTCGCATCAACCAACACAACCCTACAACATGCAGAGCCTTAATAAACTCCAGGTTTCAAACTGACTCACGTTTTTAGAGGAAACTTTTTGTTTTCCTGAACTAATTCCAACATTTTGTTAGTCTGATGCTGCAAAGACTTTTTAAATGTTCACTTTTTTCTCTCTCCACTGTGAAGTTTTTAAAACCATTTGCATGATGTTTGCAATCATGCAATGGTTCCAAGCATCAGGACACAGGTTTGTCCTGAACAGAGTAAACACCTCATGATGAAGTCATGCAAATTTGCTGTCTTTGGATTTTCTCTGTACAGTGAGAATTGGACCTGAAACGCAGATCTGCAGACTCTGGTTCCCTCTGCTCTGCGTGTAAAACAAACAAAACGACTATAAAACAATGTTTGATGATAGTGAGGAGAGACAAACTTCCTTTTAACTCCAGAATATTGTAAAGTATGTCGTATTTGGGCTGATAAGTCACAACAGTCTTCAATATTCAACAACGCTGCGAGAATCACTGTTAAACCCTTTATTAGGAGAAATAAAGGGTTCCCTCTGAAATATTCTCTTTTTAGGTTTAGGACAGGTTGTCATTCTAGTGTTCAAACCACAAAACAAATAGGCAAAAGATATATTTATATGTTTATCTGTACGTGTTTGTACAGATTGTCCTGTCAATGGTTTACTATTATAGACTGATACCAGTCAAATATTCAGGAGTGAAACTCCATGTCTTCATTTGCTGATTCACATATAAACTACATTTTCCCCCCAACATAGAAACATTTGATTCCTGACATTCTGTCTGGGTGCCTCAAGGACCCAGACAGATTCACTCTTTGTTCAGATGTAGTAAAAATTCAGTAAAGACCAAAGTTATTTATTGATTGAAGGTTGTCTTTCATTATTTCCTCTGATTGTTTTGAAGACTTTGCAGCCTCTTCTCTTCATAATCCTGGACTCTTGAAAACTCATGGAAGTTGGAATCCAACCTGCACAGAGAAGTCGGGTCTGACTCTGATATTAATTCATGAACATGTTATAAAAATGTCGTCTTAATTCAGAACATTTGCACCGAAACATGAACTCTATAATGAGAGATTTCCATCAAAATGAAACCTTTGAGTTGGGTCAGTTTTATGAAAGCACAGCATCATGAAAAATGACCTTCAATGATCACTCTCTTCAGGAGATTATTTGAAATCATTTTTCAAGTTTGTGGCGTAGAAATATTTGAAGTAATGTGCCGGATGTGGCTGTCAGTGGCTCCGTCTGACGGGCCCGGATCAGTCGGTACCGTGATGTGCTCAGCTGCAGGCGGAGGTTTCAGATGGAGGCTGCAGACGTTGAGCCAAACCCGGCCCGGTACACAGCGGACCGCGCTCACAAGTATTACAATGGCTGCTGGAACGACGTTCCCTGCCAGTGGCTGTATGAATTCATCACCAGTGGTGAGATTTTATATCAAATCCAGATTTAATAACTGGCAAGAAGAATTTTATTTTTAAGGTTTGCTCATGAATAAATGTAGGGAAGCAGATATATATTGGTAAATATCAGTAAATAAAGCAGTATTAATATCAGACATCAGTATTAATCTGCTTAAGCTTAGAAAATTTACCACTTGCAGTAATAAGTCATGATTCTGCCAAAATGGGGAAACTCAATATCTGAAATTATATTTAATGTAACAATAACAATAAAATTGATCATCCTTGTTAGTTTAAGAGATAAATTCCCACTTTGTACATCATTTTGTCCAGACGGGCCGACAGGAGGCCCGTCTGGACTCGCTGCACGGTTCCGCTCAGGCTGCTGTGATCAGGATGTTATGAAGAAAATGTATTTTCCACTTGGTCCAGAAAGCTACTCTCGTGTTTTGTGACCTGCAGCAGCACAGCGGCTCTGGCTACTGCACACGGCCCAAAGAAAAGCTGCCATGTTTCTGCATCACTTCAAGATTCCTGCTGGTCCAGAAAAGACACAAACCACGACATCAGTGAAGACAATGTCCAGGGGAAAGAGGACATTTGGACACCCTATGAATGATTTCGAGCCATTTCAGATACAAACATGAGTGTTAAGAGAAACTTGATTAACTGTTGACTGATTGCATGGAGGTGAGTCACAAATCAAAAACAGATGAAAGCCTGGAACTGGAGGCGTTTCAACCCGTCTCTTTGCTTCTCTTCTGGTCTGTTTCCAGGACAGGACGCATCATTTTTCTCCATGAGCGGATCAGTGAACTGGGCCGACGCTCAGAGCTACTGCAGGCTGCAGCACACAGACCCGGCCGGCGTCAGGAGCCTGCAGGAGAACGAGCGGACCTGCAGGTCTGACCGTCTGGACCGGCCTCCACAAAGACACCTGGTCCAACAGAAACCTGTTCCTGTTTTCCTCCTGTGCATCAGGACAGACATAAGGATGGGCATAAGGACGGACATCAGGACAGACATCAAGACATCAGGACAGACATAAGGACAGACATCAGGACGGGCATCAGGACAGACATCAGGACATCAGGACAGACATCAGGACATCAGGACAGGCGCCAGGCAGCGCGGAGATTCAGCCGTCTGGTCGGTGGGAGGACCGTCCTTCCTCTGGTTGGACCAAAGGACAAAAGAGGACGACACGCCAGAAATGACCTTGAATCTGATCAAACGTAATGATTCAAGTCTTTTCTAAACATGCAACATTTTGAAACCGGAGCATGTTTATAAAGGTAATGCCTCCCTCTATAAATTCTTTTTTGTTATTTCTTTTTTCCCTTTTTCCTGTTCCTTGTTTTTTCTTTCTATTTTCTTTATTTTACTTTCTTTTTTTTCTAACTCTTTCTCTGCCAACACTGATAATGTTCTGCACTAGTAAATAAAAAACCTATAAACATCATAACAATAACCTTAAACAATATTTGTGTCATTTTTACTGTCTGTTTATGAACCAAACCTTCATCCATAGCCCAGTCTAAACGGGGACAGCGCCCCCTGCTGGACGCAGTTAATCTGCACCATGTAAACCAGTTTCATTGATGCAATAAACGTTTTTAATCTAACAGTAAAAATCATATCAGCCCTCAATATTTCATGGTTTTAAATTTTAAATCGGCCATTTTTGTTTTCAACATGTGGAAAATCGGATTCTGTCACATTTAGTGTTCCATATCATTAAACTAACTGTAATATTGCTCAACAATTATTAGAATTAACACAACATGCAGTTTCTAAATGATTTCATTCAGTAAGGAAACAAAAAACCTTTGTGTTTATTTATTGGTAGTTTGATTTCAACCATTAAATGTGGACCAATAACACATAAACACACTGTAATAACTTTAAGTCTTTATAAGAAACTCAGAGTTTAAGAAATAAAAGAAAAAAATTAACTCTTCAGTTTCCATTTTGGCTCAATAGAGTATTTTTTTTATTGAATTTGAAAAAGGATGTCAGTTTTTATAGCAGAGCTTTTGCAAAGGCATTCATGTTTTTATTTAATTCTCATTTCTAAATATTAATGTTTGTGACGGGTCGGATCGGGTCCCACAAGTTTGTTGACAGAGTGAAGGAGGAACAGAAGCAGTTCTGGATGAAATCTGATATTCAAACACCAGACGACCCGTTTGAGTCAGACACACCCTGGAGATCGGCCTATCCAAAGTAAACAGGCTCTGATGAGTCAGCAGTTTGCTGGAATTAAAAATTATAATGAGGTCAGAGTCGATTAGTTTGACTCTTGAAAAGCTTCCAATCAAACAGCTTAAAGTCATTAAAATGGTTAAACTGAGAGGCTCCAGTTATGTCTGATCCTGGGTTGTTGGTTCAATTCCTTTATGCTTTTGTTGAGTTAGTAAATACTTTTATTCATCTACTTTCTTCACGTCTAAAACGTTCGGTCAGCAGATTGTTGAGCTGAACCAAAATATTATTAAAGGGAAATTATTTATGGGAAAATCTCTGGATATGCAAAAACACATTAAATTTAATAAACAATAATTAAAATATATTTTATCCCAAAGAGAAAGAAACACACCCAACATGTGTTTGAGGTCTGCTGGGGTTCAGTGACTGAAGCTCAGCTTGCATTAGTTCTATTTTATCACAAAGAATGAAAGTATCTCTAAATATGAGAGTTTAACCCGGAAACATTCGGGAACATTTGGAAACATGATGACGGCTGCGCATGTGGATCCGATGGCTGTTTGCTGCTTTGCCTCTGTTGTTCTAAGGATCAAATGATGGAAGATCAACAGAAGACAGATCAGATGAAACAGGAAGCCCAACCCTGAAGGCAGCTTCCTGGACAGGAACCAAATCCAGTTGCAACAATTCTGCTCCCAATAAACCAAGAAAATAATTCTGTTTGACTTTAAAGCTCTTCAATCCAAATGAAGTTTAATAAAGTCATTCATTCATATTTATGGATCTCAGAAATGAGAGGGAAAAAGTTTCCAGAAGTTTATGAAGCGATTGATCATCTTACCTAAAAAAACACACATAAGCAGCAACATGCAGAGAACAGCAGCAGAACTAAAACTTTAAACATTTGAGCTGCCAGATTCTGCAGACTTCACACAATCAGCCTGGAACATGAGCAGCTTTATCTGAATAAAACATGTCAGCATTCACAGTGCTCATAAAACTGAACACAGCAAACTTTACATTTGGTCAAATTTCATGATCACAACCATCATCAAATATATTGATCAATGTCTCTTTACTAATAAAAGCAGCTCTACGCAGTTTTAGCCTCGATTTAAAGGATCTCAGTGTTTCAGCTGTTTGGAGGTTTTCTGGAGGTTTGTTCCTGGTTCTGGTTCCGGTTCTGCAGAGCCGACTGGAGCCAGAAGACCTCAGAGTTCTGGAAGGTTGATCCAACAGCAGCAGATCTTTAATTCGTTCATTCACAGCAAATTCGCCAGAGTTCTGGTTTCCATGTTGGGACGTATGAGAGCAGTGGCGGTCCGGTGGGTCCAGGAGGGCCCGGTGGGTCCAGGAGGGACCGGTGGGTCCAGGAGGGTCCGGAGGGTCCAGGAGGGTCCAGGAGGCCCCGGTGGGTCCAGGAGGGCCCGGTGGGTCCAGGAGGGTCTTGTGGGTCCAGGAGGGACCGGTGGGTCCAGGAGAGTCCGATGGGTCCAGGA